>NC_057807.1:624504131-624506412 GCF_018294505.1 Triticum aestivum | reverse complement strand
AAGATGACCCTTGGGCTCGCGAAAACCCAAGGGAAAGGGCTTAGGTGGCAAATGGTAAAACCAAGGTTGGGCCTTGCTGGAGGAGTTTTATTCAAAGCGAACTGTTAAGGGGGTCCCATAAACCACCCAACCGTGTAAGGAACGCAAAATCAAGGAACATAACACCGGTATCACGGAAACTAGGGCGGCAAGTGTGGAACAAGTCACCAGGCATAAGTCCGAGCCTTCCACCCTTTACCAAGTATATAAGGTGCATTATTTAAACAGGAGATATTGTGATATCCCAAAACAACCACGTTCCGACCTGGAACAACCTTCATCTTCACCTGCAGCTAACAATGCTATAAGAGGGGCTGAACAAAAGCGGTGACATAGCCAATCAATGATTGCTAGGATAGGTGGGTTAGAGGTTTGTCATGGCAATAGGTAGGCATGGTAAACAAAGGCAGGCAGGGCTAACATAGCGAAAGAGCGAGTACTAGCAAGCAAAGATAGAAATGATTTCGAAGGTATGGTCATCTTGCCTGCAAGGTTCTCAGAGTTGTCGAAGGCGGGATCCTCGTTAGCGTACTCAACAGGGTCCTCGTGCACGTACTCGTCTCCCGGCTCTACCCAAAGCAAGAACACAAGCAAGGAACCACAATAAATCACGGTGCAATGCACAAGCAACATGATGCGATACATGTCATGATATGCGAGACGTGGTATGCAATGCATATGCGTGCTTCGGAAGGAAAGATGATGAACAAGGCATCAGCTTGGCAAACCAAGTATGCCGCTGGAAAGATGAGATGACTTCGGTTGAAATCGATATAAAGATCAGCGGATTCGGATGCACGGTTTGCAAATGGCAAGCAAGACAAGTATGACACAACGCTGCGATTAACAGCACGATGCTACTTAGCATGCAACAATAAACTATGCTTCAACACCCCAACATGAAAACAGAGCAGATGGAGATCATCTACAGGAGATGCTTTACAAAATAGGAACACTGAGCTACAGCTAATTCACATCATAACAGGTTCAAACAAGCATGGAGAAAATGCATAAAAATATCAGGTTGGACATGGCATAAACAACATCACGAAGAAATGTTCAGAGCAGGTTATCAACGTGCTACAGGAACTTATAATAGAAAAAGAAAAGCATGGCATGAATCTACTCAAAGCATAGATCAAAAGTCCCTTACTGACCATAAGCCAAAAAGGATCAGAAAATATGATGGCACCCACGTAAACATAGCAAGTTTCGTTAACAGATTTCAGCAAACAAAGCATGGCATTGAAATAATTACGAAGGCACCTTCGTGAGCTCGATGCACTCACTACAGAGCTCCTCATGATAAACTAAGCATACATCCATCAAGAAGACATGTCATAGAGGCTATACATCGCAAGAAACAACATCATAGCATATCCGGACCAACTACAACAACCTCGGCCAAATTGAATAACATGTAGACAATCTGCCAGGAAACATTATGAAGCAAAAGTAGAGCACGAAAATGACATGCTAGGCTACTCCAAAATTGCAACCAGGACCTTGGATGGATAGAGAATAACCATGTTTTCAAAACACCCTTACTGAAGTATCTCAAATTATGCGTGGATCTCTCTGTAGCAACATGTTTACATGGCATGAAAATTACAGCAGAACAGGAACTAAAATCAGCATTAACACGGAGCCTAGTTTGCATGCTTGTGCTAGTCACCACATTGATCACAAAAATACATGGCAAGCACCTCTGTAAAGAAGACATTGCCTAGTTCAAAACACATTTAGGGACCAAGTTCATAGGATGCACACATCAATCATGGCAAAAATGACAAAAGAGCTCGTGCTGATAAGATTCTGAAACTAACATTATGAAGCCCTCTTCCAACGGCATTTCGGGCATCAGGATGAGGTCAAATGTAAATGATGCAATGGAATGAAGTGATGTACTCTTCAAGGCGAACAATTTGACATATTACACGCACGAAACGGAGCTACAGATGCGAAGATGTGATGCAATGAACATGCAATGATTTTACCAGCAGATAAAAGACTTAGTGAAATAAACAGGGGGGAAGAGGTCAACCGGTCCGATCTGGATCTGGATCTGGCATGCGCGGTTCTCGAGGCGGCGGCGCGGCTCGCCGGAGATGGGGACGACGGCGGCCGGAGGGAGGAGGACGAGGCCGGGGTGCGCTGGAGACGGCGGCCGGAGGAGAGGAGGGCGAGGCCGGGGCGCGCTGCTCCGGCCGGACCCTCGCCGGAGTCGGGCGGCGGCGACGCA
>NC_057807.1:624494164-624503656 GCF_018294505.1 Triticum aestivum | reverse complement strand
GGCGGGGACTGGCGCGGCGGCGGCGCGGACGAACCAGGCGGCGACACGTGGCGGCGGCGGGGTGACCCAGACGTGTCCGGCTGCGGCCGGACGTGTCCGGTGGCGGCGGAAGGGGAATTCGCTAGGGTTTCGTCCGGAATTCGGGGGAGGGGTCTATATATAGAGGTAGAGGGAGCTAGGAGTGTCCAAATGGGGTGTAGTTTTCACCCACACAATCGTGATCGAACGACCGAGAGCATGGAGGGGAGCTAGATGGGTTATTGGGCTGTTTTGGAGGGGTGTTGGGCTGCAACTTAAAAGAGGCCTTTGCGGGAGTATGGTTAACCGTTGAAGTATCAAACGAGCTCCAAATGACCCGAAACTTGACAGGTGGTCTACCGGTGCTATACCAGGGCCACTTGGCAAGGCTCGGTCCATTCCGAGAATGTTCAACACCCACACACGAAAAGAGACAAGAGGGGGGTGCGCCGGTGCATGTGGGAGTGTCGGATTGCGAAACGGACAACGGGGAAAATGCTCGGATGCATGAGACGAACACGTATGCAAATGAGATGCACATGATGACATGATATGAGATGCATGACATGAATAAAATGAAAAACAAAAGACAAAACCCAACCACGGAGGGAATATATCATATCGCATAGCCGAAAATGGCAAGAGTTGGAGTTACAAATATGGAAAGTTACATCCGGGGTGTTACAACACTCCACCACTACAAGAGGATCTCGTCCCGAGATCTAGGACTGAAAGAACTCTGGATATTCGGAACGGAGGTGATCCTCGCGCTCCCAGGTGGCTTCTCGGTCGGAATGGTGTGACCACTTCACTTTCAGGAATTTGATTGACTTGTTGCGAGTCTTGCGCTCGGTTTCTTCAAGAATAGCAACAGGGTGCTCATGATAAGAGAGATCTTCTTGGAGGTCGATACCTTCGAAGTTGATAGTGCGCTCAGGAGTCTTGAAGCACTTGCGAAGCTGTGACACGTGAAACACATCATGCACATTTGAAAAGTTGGATGGAAGCTCAAGTTGATAGGCGAGATCGCCTCTTTTTCCAATGATCTTGAAAGGACCCACGTATCTAGGGGCAAGCTTCCCTTTGATACCGAAGCAACGAGTGCCTTTCATTGGAGAGACGCGGAGGTAGACATGGTCTTCAATTTCAAAAGCCAAGTCACGGTGCTTGCTATCATAGTAACTCTTTTGGCGCGATTGCGCGGCTTTGAGATTCTCACGAATGACTTTGCACATTTCTTCGGCTTCTGTGATCAAGTCGTTGCCCAGAAGTTGGCGTTCACCTGTCTCAGACCAGTTGAGAGGAGTACGGCACTTTCTGCCATAGAGAATTTCGAATGGGGCCTTGCCCGAACTCGCTTGGAAGCTATTGTTGTAGGAAAACTCGGCATATGGAAGACAATCTTCCCACTTCATACCAAAACAGATGACACAAGCCCTGAGCATATCTTCAAGAATTTGATTGACTCGCTCGACTTGGCCACTTGTTTGAGGATGGTAAGCTGTGCTGAAACGAATGTTGGTGCCCATGGCCGTCTGAAAGGAGTCCCAGAACTTAGAAGTGAAGATGCTTCCATGATCTGAAGATATCAATTGTGGAATGCCGTGCAAGGAGACAATTCTGGAGGTGTATAGCTCTGCCAGCTGAGCTGCTGTGATAGATTCTTTGATAGGAAGAAAATGAGCCACTTTGGTAAGCTTGTCAATGACAACGAAGATAGCATCATTTCCACGCTTGGACTTAGGAAAACCAGTCACGAAGTCCATATCGATATGATCAAACTTCCATTCCGGAATAGCAAGAGGTTGGAGGAGACTAGCTGGTCGCTGGTGTTCTGCTTTCACTCTTCTGCAGACATCACATTCATTCACGAATTGAGCAATCTCTCGCTTCATTCGAGTCCACCAATATGACTGTTTGAGGTCATGGTACATCTTTGTACTTCCAGGATGAATGGATAGGAGGGAATTGTGTGCCTCATTCATGATGACTTTTCTCAGATCACCTTTTGGAACCACAATTCGATCCTCGAAGAAAAGAGTATCTTTGTCATCCAAGCGATAGCACTTGTACTTGGGAATGCCCTTGTCAATACCATGTTTCACCTTCTTCACCATGGTATCCAGGAGTTGTGCCTCACGAATTTGATCTTCCAAAGTAGGAGAGACTATGAGGTTGGCAAGAAAACCTTGAGGAACAACTTGAAGATTCAGCTTGCGGAAGGCTTCACAAAGATCCGGTTGAAACGGCTTGAGAATTAGACTGTTGCAATAAGCCTTTCTGCTCAGAGCATCTGCAATCACATTCGCCTTGCCAGGAGTATATTTGATACTTGGATTGTACTCCTGAATCATTTCGACCCATCGGGTTTGCCTGAGGTTAAGGTTGGGTTGAGTGAAGATATACTTGAGGCTCTTGTGATCGGTGAAAATGTCCACTTGCCTTCCCAATAAGAGATGTCTCCATGTTATCAATGCATGGACAACTGCCGCCAACTCAAGATCGTGAGTGGGGTAGTTCTTTTCGTTGGGCTTCAACTGACGAGAGGTATAGGCCACAACTTTCTTCTCTTGCATCAACACAGCACCGAGACCTTGAAGTGAAGCATCACAGAAAACTTCGAATGGTTTGGATTCGTCAGGAGGAGTCAAAACAGGAGCTGTGACTAGCTTCTCTTTGAGGGTGTTGAAAGCGACGTCACACTCAGGGTCCAGACATATTTGACATGCTTCTGGAGGAGGTTGGAAAGAGGCTTTGCAATCTTAGAGAAGTTCTCAATGAATCTTCGGCAATAGCTTGCAAGACCGAGAAAACTGCGGAGCTGCTTGACATTCTGAGGAGGTTCCCAATTCACAACTGGAGAAACCTTCGCCGGATTAACAGCAATTCCCTTGGCGGAGAAGATGTGGCCAAGATAAAGAACTTCATCAAGCCAGAACTCACATTTGGAAAACTTCGCATAGAATTGATGCTCTCTGAGCTTGTCGAGCACCAATCGCAAATGTTTGGCATGATCCTTCTTATTCTTGGAGAAGACCAAGATATCGTCGAGATACACCAGAACAAATTCATTGGTGTAGGGGTTGAAGATAAAATTCATCATGCGAGAGAACGTTGGAGCAGCATTGACAAGGCCGAAAGACATGATAGTATATTCATAAGAACGATAGCTTGTTCTGAATGCTGTCTTGGGAATGTCTTGTTCACGAATGCGAATCTGATGATAACCCATATGAAGGTCAAGCTTGGAGAAGACTTTAGCCCCTTGAGTTGCTCGAAAAGCTCATTGATGTTGGGAAGTGGATACTTGTTCTTGATTGTCTTCTTGTTCAATGGACGGTAATCGACGCAAAGTCGGTCCGTGCCATCCTTCTTCTAGACAAAAAGAACTCCACAACCCCATGGGGAAGAACTCGGTCTGATCAAACCCAGACGCTCTTGTTCATCGAGCTGCTTCTTCAATTCCTTCAGCTCCTTGGGTCCAAGCTTGTATGGACGCTTGCAAACGGGTTCTGTTCCAGACTCAAGATCAATAACGAACTCGACTGGCCGATGAGGAGGCATACCCGGAAGCTCTTCTGGAAAGAAATCTTGGTACTCACAAACGACTGGAATATGAGAAATAGCATCCAATTCGCCCTTCTCATTGAGAGAAAACAACCGAATGGTTTCATCACGAGCAGCATAGATGATAACATCCTCAGAAGGGTGTGTCAATTGAATTTGCCTGGCAGCACAATCAAGTTGAGCCTTGTGCTTAGAAAGCCAGTCCATCCCAAGAATAAGATCAATATCAGAATCGCCAAGAACAATTGGAGAAGCCAGAAATTTATAGTCGCCCATCTTGATGGAAACATCCGGAACCATGGAGCTTGCGTTCATGAATTTACCCGGAGAGACAACTGATAACGGTCTAGGAAAATCTTGAAAAACCATCTCATGCTTAGATGAAAAAGGTCTTGAGATGAAACTATGCGATGCACCAGTATCAAATAAGACTTTTGCAGGAATATCATTAACAGGAAGATTACCGATTATCACATCAGAAGAATCCTCTGCTTGCGCTAAATTCATCATGTTCACCTTTGCAGACTTTGGATTATGCTTGACCACTACATTGCTTGAAGATCTCACAGGAGGAGGAGGAGGAAGGCGCCTTTGATTCAAGCATTTGTTCGCGTAGTGGCCTTTCTGCTGACACTTGTTGCAAGTCACTTCTGAGAGCGGACGGTGATAAGGAGCACTTGACCTTGGAGCTTGAGACTGAGACTTGTTCTGATAGCTTGGGTTGGGTGGGTGGGAAGATCCACGGCCACCTGAGTTCTTCTGATGGTAAGGCTGACGAAACGGAGGAGGAGGAAGATAAAACTTCTGCTGCTTAGCTGCCACTTGTGAGGAAGAAGACGATTGCACTGCATCTCTGATTCTCTTCTTAGAAGCCTCACACTTGAGCTGAGCACCTTCTTGCTTGAGTGCCATATTGTAGAATTGATCAAACTGAGTAGGCTCAATAAGAACGAGAGCTAACTGCAGATCCTCTCTAAGGCCACCTCTGAACTGATAGATCATACTCTTCTCATCTGGAACATCTTGCTTAGCAAAGCGAGCAAGTTTCTAAAACTGCTTGTTGTATTCATACACTGACATGTTGCCTTGCTTGAGATTGCGGAACTCCTCTCGCTTGCTCTCAACAACACTGGTAGGAATATGGTGAGCTTTAAAGTCCCGACAGAAATCAGTCCAAGTAATCACTCGACCACCTCTGGAATCCTTGTATTGCTGGAACCAATCAGCTGCCTGATCCTTGAGCTGAAAAGAAGCGAACTTGACATAGTCCTCAGGCCTGACATTGCTGCATTCAAAATGCTTGTTGATATCCACGAGCCAATCATCGGCGTCTGTGGCCTCGGCACAATAACTGAAAGACTTCGGCTGATTTGCAAGGAATTGGTTGAGGGTTGGAAACTGAGGCTGATGATTGAACTGCCCTTGACCTTGGTTCCCTTGGTTGCCCGTGCCTTGGTTGCGCTCTTGCATGAGCTGGATCATCATCTGAGCATGGGCGTTAGAGGCTGCCATCAAAGCTTGCCATGCCTCCGGAGGCGGAGGTGGAGGTGGAGGGTTCGCCTGACTCCCATCATTGCGATCCGGATTCTGACGCGTTGGCGGAGCCATCCTGAAGAGGGTGACATCCGTTAGCATCTTGATAGACAGATAGACAAGTTGAATCAACGGATAGAAATTGCAACATATAGTCTTCACAATAAACATTCGAACAAAGATGAACGAATGAATTCCAAAGTAAACATCACACGTCCATAAAGGTGAGAAGCCACTTGAATAGATATTGATGAATGAAATAAACAAGGTACGACTGGAACAAATACGTGGTAAGGATTACCCAATCACAAACCAAATATCTGCGGGAAGAAATGCTAGAGCTACTTGAATCCCACCTATAAACTCCCGAAACCTTCTGGTTATGCAATCTGGTGTTGGGGATACAGGGGAAGCACAATACCTCACCCAAACTAACAATCCCTACATCCAGCTGTATCCATCCGTCAACACATAACCAAGAAACCTTCGGAAATCGTGTACCTCAACCTTCAAAAAGCATCCGTTATACGAGTTATGTCAATACTCCCGAGCTCGCTCCAGTACTGGGTTATCGGGGTTATCTCACCAACAACTGCATAAAAGAGATTTTCGATGTCGGCAAATCTCAGGTATTCCAGAATTGCAACGATAAAATTGTGACGACAACACCTCGGAGCTCAACTCCCCGGGACACTGCCACAACCCCTAAATGTCAGGAGGCACCAAGAACAATGTTCTCGTCATAAAACCATTGAAATGATTCCAAGATACCCGCGTGATCCTAAAAAAAATTTTTAGTGAAAAATTTGAGAAGAGGATAGTCAAAACATCTACATCAGGAGACCTCACCGGAGCGACGAAGGGACTGAGGAGTAAAAAGAATCCTACTCTCCGATATATATAATCCTAAGACTCAAAATTTTTTTGTTCTAGACTCAACATCGCCAGCAAACAATCAAGCAGGGGGCTCCTAAGTCGGGGATGGCTCTGATTACCAACTTGTAACACCCACGATGCGGCTATATCTCCCACGTGTCGAAGCACGACTTAGAGGCATAACCGCATGGTGGTTTAGTCGCAAGAAGGGTCATCTTCACACAATCCCATGTAATGAACAAGAATGGGATAAAGAGAGTTGGCTTACAATCGCCACTTCACACAATACATAAATTAAGATCATACATCATACAAATACACTCATAGACCGGCTACGGTCAAGTTCAAATGAAAAGAAGACAACCCCAAATGCTAGATCCCCGATCGTCCCGACTGGGCACCTCTACTGATCATCTGGAAACGATACATAGTAACGACCAAGGGCCTCATCAAATTCCCACTTCAGCTCAGTTGCGCCATCTGCGCCAGTATCCTCGGCACCTGCATCTATTTTGGTAGAATCTGTGAGCCACGGGGACTCAGCAATCTCACACCCGCGAGATCAAGACTATTTAAGCTTATAGGTAGGTAAGGGGTAATATGGTGGAGCTGCAGCAAGCACTAAGCAAAATATGGTGGCTAACATACGCAAGTGAGAGCGAGAAGAGAAGCAACACATCGGTCGAGAAACTAGAAGTGATCAAGAAGTGACCCTGAAACTACTTACGTCAAGCATAACACAAACCGTGTTCACTTCCCGGACTCCACCGAGAAGTGACCATCACGGCTACACACACAGTTGATGTATTTTAAAGAGGTTAAGTGTCAAGTTATCTACAACCGGACATTAACAAATTCCCATCTGCCTCATAACCGCGGGCACGGCTTTCGAAAGATTATATACCCTGCAGGGGTGTCCCAACTCAGCCCATCACAAGCTCTCACAGTCAACGAAGGAATAGACCTTCTCCCGGGAAGACCCGATCAGTCTCGGAATCCCGGTTCGCAAAACATTTCGACAATGGTAAAACAAGACCAGCAAAGCCGCCCGAAGTGCCGACAAATCCTGATAGGAGCTGCACATATCTCGTTCTCAGGGCACACCGGATGAGCCAGACGTCGGGTTGGTATAGACCGTGGTTGCCCAAGGGACGCCGGACATCGCTCAGGTTGGACCAACACTCGAAGGAGCACTAGCCCGGGGGGGGGGTAAATAAAGATGACCCTTGGGCTCGCAAAAACCCAAGGGAAAGGGCTTAGGTGGCAAATGGTAAAACCAAGGTTGGGCCTTGCTTGAGGAGTTTTATTCAAAGCGAACTGTTAAGGGGGTCCCATAAACCACCCAACCGTGTAAGGAACGCAAAATCAAGGAACATAACACCGGTATCACGGAAACTAGGCGGCAAGAGTGGAACAAGTCACCAGGCATAAGGCCGAGCCTTCCACCCTTTACCAAGTATATAAGGTGCATTAATTTAAACAGGAGATATTGTGATATCCCAAAACAACCACGTTCCGACCTGGAACAACCTTCATCTTCACCTGCAGCTAACAATGCTATAAGAGGGGCTGAGCAAAAGCGGTGACATAGCCAATCAATGGTTGCTAGGACAGGTGGGTTAGAGGTTTGTCATGGCAATAGGTAGGCATGGTAAACAAAGGCAGGCAGGGCTAACATAGCGAAAGAGCGAGTACTAGCAAGCAAAGATAGAAATGATTTCGAAGGTATGGTCATCTTGCCTGCAAGGTTCTCGGAGTTGTCGAAGGCGGGATCCTCGTTAGCGTACTCAACAGGGTCCTCGTGCACGTACTCGTCTCCTGGCTCTACCCAAAGCAAGAACACAAGCAAGGAACCACAATAAATCACGGTGCAATGCACAAGCAACATGATGTGATACATGTCATGATATGCGAGATGTGGTATGCAATGCATATGCGTGCTTCGGAAGGAAAGATGATGAACAAGGCATCAACTTGGCAAACCAAATATGCCGCTGGAAAGATGAGATGATTTCGGTTGAAATCGATATAAAGATCAGCGGATTCGGATGCATGGTTTGCAAATGGCAAGCAAGACAAGTATGGCACAACGCTGCGATTAATAGCACGATGCTACTTAGCATGCAACAATAAACCATGCTACAGCACCCCAACATGAAAACAAAGCATATGGAGATCATCTACAGAAGATGCTTTACAAAAGAGGAACACTGAGCTACGGCTAATTCACATCATAACAGGTTCAAACAAGCATGGAGAAAGTGCATAAAAATATCAGGTTGGACATGGCATAAACAACATCATGAAGCAATGTTCAGAGCAGGTTATCAACATGCTACAGGAACTTATAATAGCAAAGCAAAGCATGGCATGAGTCTACTCAAAGCATAGATCAAAAGTCCCTTACTGACCATAAGCCAAAAAGGATCAGAAAATATGATGGCACCCACGTAAACATAGCAAGTTTCGTTAACAGATTTCAGCAAACAAAGCATGGCATTGAAATAATTACGAAGGCACCTTCGTGAGCTCGATGCACTCACTACAGAGCTCCTCATGATAAACTAAGCATACATCCATCAAGAAGACATGTCATAGAGGCTATACATGGCAAGAAACAACATCATAGCATATCCGGACCAACTACAACAACCTTGGCCAAATTGAATAACATGTAGACAATCTGCCAGGAAACATTTTGAAGCAAAAGTAGAGCACGAAAATGACATGCTAGGCTACTCCAAAATTGCAACCAGGACCATGGATGGATCGAGCATAACCATGTTTTCAAAACACCCTTACTGAAGTATCTCAAATTATGCATGGATCTCTTTGTAGCAACATGTTTACATGGCATGAAAATTACAGCAGAACAGGAACTAAAATCAGCATTAACACGGAGCCTAGTTTGCATGCTTGTGCTAGTCACCACATTGATCACAAAAATAAATGGCAAGCACCTCTGTAAAGAATACATAGCCTAGTTCAAAACACATTTAGGGACCAAGTTCATAGGATGCACACATCAATCATGGCAAAAATGACAAAAGAGCTCGTGCTGATAAGATTCTGAAACTAACATTATGAAGCCCTCTTCCAACAGCATTTCGGGCATCAGGATGAGCTCAAATGTAAATGATGCAATGGAGTGAAATGATTTACTCTTCGAGACGAACAATTTGACATATTACACGCACAAAACGGAGCTACGGATGCGAAGATGTGATGCGATGAACATGCAATGATTTTACCAGCAGATAAAAGACAGTGAAATAAACAGGGGGGGAAGAGGTCAACCGGTCCGATCTGGATCTGGATCTGGCGCGCGCGGTTCCCGAGGCGGCGGCGCGGCTCGCCGGAGATGGGGACGACGGCGGCCGGAGGGAGGAGGATGAGGCCGGGGTGCGCTGGAGACGGCGGCCGGAGGAGAGGAGGGCGAGGCCGGGGCGCGCTGCTCCGGCCGGACCCTCGCCGGAGTCGGGCGGCGGCGACGTGGGG
>NC_057807.1:624350472-624494022 GCF_018294505.1 Triticum aestivum | reverse complement strand
CGACGACGCGAGGAGATGGGCCGGGGGGGCCCGATCCGGGCCTCGCCGGGCCGGCGGCGGGGACTGGCGCGGCGGCGGCGCGGACGAACCAGGCGGTGACACGTGGCAGCGGCGGGGCGACCCGGACGTGTTCGGCTGTGGCCGGACATGTCCGGTGGCGGCGGAAGGGGAATTCGCTAGGGTTTTGTCCGGAATTCGGGGGAGGGGTCTATATATAGAGGTAGAGGGAGCTAGGAGTGTCCAAATGGGGTGTAGTTTTCGCCCACACGATCGTGATCGAACGACCGAGAGCATGGAAGGGAGGTAGATGGGTTATTGGGCTGTTTTGGAGGGGTGTTGGGCTGCAACTTAAAAGAGGCCTTTGCGGGAGTACGGTTAACCGTTGAAGTATCAAACGAGCTCCAAATGACCCGAAACTTGACAGGTGGTCTTCCGGTGCTATACCAGGGCCACTTGGCAAGGCTCGGTCCATTCCGAGAACGTTCAACACGCGCACATGAAAAGAGACAAGAGGGGGTGCGCCGGTGCATGTGGGAGTGTCGGATTGCGAAATGGACAACGGGGAAAATGCTCGGATGCATGAGATGAACACGTATGCAAATGAGATGCACATGATGACATGATATGAGATGCATGACATGAATAAAATGAAAAAAAAGACAAAACCCAACCACGGAGGGAATATATCATATCGCATAGCCGAAAATGGCAAGAGTTGGAGTTACAAATATGGAAAGTTACATCCAGGGTGTTACACGGTTTGAACTTCAGGGTTGGGTCATGCTCTATGGTGGGCTTCTTCAGAGGAGTCATATCTGCCGGATCAACATTGTCCTTGTAGAACTTTAACTCTTCTGCCGCACAAACCGACTCAGCATAAGCCGCATCACCCTCTTCATAGTCCAAGGCTATCTTCCGACTCCCATGTACCGTAATGGTCCCCTTATGACCCGGCATTTTGAGCTGCAGATAAACATAACAGGGCCTTGCCATGAACCTTGCATAAGCTGTCCGTCCAAACAGGGCATGATATGGGCTCTGGATTTTTACCACTTCAAAGGTTAAGGTTTCTGACCTGGAATCATGGTCATCTCCAAATACCACTTCCAAATTTATCTTACCAATTGGGTATGCCGATTTTCCTGGTACCACTCCGTGGAAAACAGTGTTTGATGGTTTAAGATTTTTATCCGTCAATCCCATGCACCGGAAGGTTTCATAATACAAAATATTGATACTGCTCCCTCCATCCATGAGCACCTTGGTGAATTTATAACCTCCAACCTGAGGTGCCACCACCAAAGCCAGATGACCCAGATTGTGAACCCGGGGTGGATGATCCTCTCGGCTCCACACAATGGGCTGTTCGGACCAACGCAAGTAACGAGGCACTGCCGGTTCAACAGCGTTTACTGCCCTCTTGTGAAGCTTCTGATCGCGCTTGCACAAGCTAGTGGTGAAAACATGATACTGCCCACTACTCAATTGCTTCGGGTGGTTCTGATAACCTGACTGCTGCTGATTTCCCTGATTATTCTGTTGATTATAACCACCTTGGTTGTTTTGATTGCCTTGACTGCCTTGGTTGCCCTGGAATGTAGAGTTTGAACCGCCACCACCATAACCCGGCCCATGGTTCCTGAACCGCCGGATGGGCCTTGGTCATACCGGAAAATATCAGAGTTTTTAAACTCCCGCATAATGAAATAGTCCTTCCAAAGGTGGGTGGCTGGAACCTCCTTCGTCCCGTGCTTCGGACAAGGTTGATTCAACATACGCTCCAGATTCATACCACCACCGCGCTGGGGCGGTTTACCTTTACGACGTTGATTATTGCCCTGCACATTGGTGTTAGCCTCAAAATCTGAATTGTTCGCTTTACGTTTACCGTTGTTACCATTGCTCGCCGGGTTAGGCTGCTTTCCCTTGGTGTTGCCGCTCTTCTTTCCCTTCCCCGGCTTCTCCTCGTCAGACTCGGGATCCTTGGTATTATCAGAGTGAGCATACTTAACCAGAGCCCCCATGAGTGTTCCCATATCATTGCAGTGACGCTTCATCCGCCCCAACTTGAGCTTCAAAGGTTTGAACTTGCAATTGCCTTCCAACATTATGATTGCTGAGTCTGCATTGATGCGGTCAGATGAATGTAAGATCTCAAAAACCCGGCGTACCCAATGGGTAGTCGATTCACCCTCTGCTTGAACACAAGTGGCCAGATCAACGATTGACATCGGTTTCTTACAAGTATCTTTGAAGTTATTGATAAACCGGCTCTTCAACGCCTCCCATGACCCAATTGAATTGGGTGGTAAACTCTTTAGCCAAGTGCGAGCTGTTCCTTCTAGCATCATAGTGAAGTACTTAGAACATACCGCTCCATCCAGATCCAGCATCTCCATGGCTATCTCATAGCTTTCTATCCATGACTCAGGATGTAAATCAGCAGTGTAATTGGGTACTTTCTGAGGACCCTTAAAATCCTTGGGTAACCACGCATTGCGCAGGGCCGGTGTGAGATACGACACTCCCAAAGTGGTAAAGGCAACCCCTGGCTCTATGGTAGTGGTCGGACGAACCGGCGTAAGCTGGCGCTCCATGTCTTGCGTAGTCAAACCGGCGCCATGACGCGCTCGTCCTTGGTCCACCAAATCCTGCGCTTCATTCCTTCCCCTTGCCGGGTTAGGCCTCCGTGGCGGATGATGATTCCGTCCACTGCTTGACACAGCTGGCTCTTCAACACGCCTGCTGTAACTCCGGCTTGGACAAGGGGTAGAGTGTATCCTGTCTCGACTGTATGAATAAGCCTGTTGCTGAACCATTGCGGTCTGGAGTAGATCCCAAGCCCGTCGTGTTTCAACCGCTGCGGGGGAGTCACCTTCCATTGGAATAGTAGCCAATCTTGACACCGCAGCAATCATGTTGTCCAAAGGGGTGGGAAAATGACCCGGTGGTGCTGGTGCGTATTGAGGCGGATCACGATTCTGCTGAGGCAGACCCATCGTGCCCGGCTGATCCGGTGCTCCCGTCTTGGGTGCTTCGATCCGGTTCACCACGGGTGGGTTGCGAGTGCCCACTCCTGGTGTGTTAAAGAGATTCCTTCCTTCGTAAACCGACGACAGACGAGATTGGTGCCTTCTCCTCATCACCTCATTTGAAGCATTCTGATCCAACATAAGCCGATAAGTCTCTGCATGAACTCGCTGTGCCTAAACATTTAAAGCGGTTCGTTCCTCGACCATCCTGGTCTCCTCAGCAGCCATGTCCTCCTTAGCCTGGGCTATCTGATCTCGCAACTTTTTGACTTCCGCATTATGCTCATCCCGTTTATCCGGAGTAATTTCAGCAGCCAACAATGTTGCTAAAGCATCCAATAATCCAGACAAGACTTGAACCAGCGAGCGCACAGGGCCACCTGCCCCAGCCGGTGATCCAGAGATTATCACTGCTCCTGTTGAAGATTGTGGGGCGGGTTGCGTGCCAGCCATGAAGATTGCAACCCGGTTTGGCGGTTCAAAGGGGTCCGAAATACTGCTGCCATCGGAATACCCCCCAAACAGGCCATCCTGAACTTGATACAAAGACTCGGTCTCACTGGTAGATGACTCGCCATCGGAGTACACAGCCGTCTCACCATCAGACACTGGTTCAGATTCAATCCCATGGATACATCCTATGAACGCACGCTTCATGGCGGGCTGAATCCGGGCAGGACTCGCATGCTGAGCCGTCTCGATGAGGTTGGTGCAGATGTCCGGCTCAGGGCCTGGTTCGCCGATCTTGCCGATGAAGACGTGAATTCCTCCGAAGGGGACCCGATACCCGTACTCGATTGAGCCGGCGTTGGGGCCCCAGCCTGCGTCGTTGATGTAGAGCTTGCCGTGATGACTCTTAGTCATCCGGCCCACTGCGTATCCCTTAAGCCCTTCGAACTTGCCCTCTAAGAACTTGAAACCATCGTGCGATAGCCCCACGGTGGGTGCCAACTATCGTGGAATTATCACGTCAGATGTCCTAGTGAAAGGACTTAGTCGTGGAGCCATCGCGATCGGTTAGCTTAGAGGGGTTAAACCGGACAGAGGACAGAAGGAGTTTATACTGGTTCGGCCCCTTGCGGTGAAGGTAAAAGCCTATGATCTAGTTGTGGTGTTCTTGATTACCAGGGAGCATACATGCTTTGCCTAGTTCTCAAGTTGTTGTTTCTTGTCCCTGAACCGCCGCTGGGTCGTCCCTATATATACACAGGTTGACGCCCGGGCCGGTTTACAGAATCCCGAGGCCGGCTCATACAAGTGTTCGGCTCAGTTTCTCCTTTCCCTGACTTACAACACAAGTTACACATCTATGGCGGTTTACCAATATGGGCCCTAATCCGCCATCGGGCTCTGGGCCTCTAAGTCTTCATGGTTAAAGTGCCATAGCCTTCATCTTCACGGGCTCTTGCACAGGACGCCTTGTGAGTTAACCCGGCCCCTCCTGGGCGGTTTAACTCAGTACTCATATCCCCAACAAGTAGCGTGTGGGGGCCATGCGGGACGGCCTCGCAGATGACAGGGCAATGGATGTGATGCCGATAATGGTATAAAACAACTCATAAAAGTGGCGAGATCAGTTCTGATAGATGCGCAAAACGATACATGCTGCGGGGCAGACCCAAACAGCTTGAGGATAATGCAGCCCGAGGGGCGCCCTGAACTAAACAAACGAAAAAGTCACCTTGCACCGTTGGGGTAGGAGTGTTGAAGTAGCTGGAGATGTGGGCCGCAGAAGTTGCTCCTCATGAACCAGCAGGCTCCTGAGCCTCGGGGGGCTCCAGAGGCTCCGACTCCTCTTCCGTCAGGACTGATGGAGCCTAGCTTCATGAGACGCCATGACACCATACATGCATCGCTAGAACAAGGCCACTGCGCCCGGCAGGCCGAAAGGCATGCAGACGTAGCTGTGGGGGAGGCGTCCACACCAGCCGATGCTGGACGGCCAGAAGAGCTCCTAAGAAGCAGCTCTGTTGAGGCTCGGGATGTTGACGCACACGCGTACCTCGCCGCTCGTGTCCTAAGCAACAACTGCATTGAGAGATGCGGGCCGTCACTCGCCCCGCATGGCTCATGCCTCCTGAAGATCTTCGATCACCTTGGCGATGAACTCCTGTGCGCTTGGTACCTCACACCCTCCACCTTGCTCCTGGAAGCGCGCGTTGAAGCACGCCTCCACATGGTGCCCGAACCCCTCCGTCGCAACGAGGGCCAGGTCGGAGGCCTTCCAGAGAAGAGCCCCCGAGCCCAACCCGAGGGGGGCGCCGAGTGCACCTTCCTATGCGAGAGGGAAAGGCATCCTGACAGAGGGCGAGGGGCCTGAGTCACGACCATCTGGCTTGCCTACCTCCTGAGTGGCATTGAGGAGGAGTTGCTTCTTCTTCTGGGGGGCAACCTCAGAGGGAAGGACGAGACCTTCGCCATTTGAGTTCTCGACCGCTGCAGCCTGGTAGGCGCGCTTGAGGGAGCACACCGCATCTTTCTCATCGCAGGCGACGTGATGATGCCACCGCTTCCTGGCATCTTGAGGACGTTGTAGCCATGGTGCATTGCTGCCATGAACTTGGCGAGAGCTGGGTACCCGAGGATGGCATTGTACGGCAGGCGAATGTGAGCGATGTCGAAGTCAATGAGCTTGGTCCGGTAGTTGTCGTGCTTGCCGAAGGTGACGGGGAGACAAATCTGCCCGATTGGGTGCATGGAGCCATCAATTACCCTTGAGAATGACTTGGTGGGCTGAAGCTGGTCATATGGCACCTGGAGCCTGTCAAATGTCTTGACGGAGAGAACATTGAGTCCAGCGCCGCCGTCGACGAGTGTCTTGGTGATGAGAATGTTGCTGATGGTAGGTGAGCAGTGCATGGGAAGTGCGCTTGAGGTGGCCGTGCACTTGAGCTGGTCTGAAGATTCAAAGGTTATGGCGTACTTGGACCACCTGAGCAGACGCGGCACCTCGAGCTTGGAGAGGGCCGCGTTCACCTCATGAGCGAACTGCTTGAAGATGCGATGGGAGGCTGGGGCCTGAGCACCTCCCAGGATGCAGGCGATAGCACGAGGCTCTTGGAAGCCCCCAACCCCATCATCTTGACGATGGTTGTTGCTCCTACTTGGTGGTGGCGGTAGAAGAGGGAGGCTAGTGTTGCCCCGAGGATGGTCCTCGCAAGGCTGATCCCGCCACGGGCCATCACGAGGTTGGTCCTGCCAACGTTCTTCATGAGGCTGATCTCACCAGCCCTAGCGGGGGCCACGATCATCCCAACGGCCTCCTCTACGGCCGTAGCCATGGTCTCTATGCTCAGGATGCCGACAAAGGCATCCGTCGGGGATAGCCCTGAGCTCTTGGCAGTCATTGGTGTTGTGGATGTCTATATTGTGGAACACGCAAAATGGGCGGCTGCCCTTGGAGGACTCAGGATGATCACAGCCACGCTTCATGTCAGGCTCAGCTGCGAGCACAGCCGGGCCCTTTCACTTCACGTCCTTCGCCTTGGCCTTCTTGTCTTCAGGATCGGCTTCAGGGAGCTCGAGGAGCGAGAGGCGACCTTCCTCTGCCCTCGCGCACCGGGTCACCATGTTGAACATCTCCAGAGCCGAGCACAGGTCCTCATGTATAGCGAGCTCCTCCTTCATCTTGACATCCAGGACGCCATCGGTGAACACTGAGATGATGGCCTCGTCCGACACCTTGGGGATCTTGAGGCGAACGTTGGTGAAGCGCTGGATGTACTTATGCAAGGTCTCTCCTGGTTGTTACTTGATGCGTCGCAGGTCGCCAGCTGCAGGAGCGCTGTCGCGGGTACCTTGGAAGTTGGTGCAGGAGATCGACCCCACCGGGAGGTTCAGGAGCCACGAGCACGCGCCATCCTGAGAGCCAAGGGGAACTAGTTCACCATGACCTTCTCATCATCGCTTGCCACCTCGATGCTCAACACGTAGAGCTGAAGGAACTCGGCCGGGTCGAGGGTGCCATCGTAGCGTGGAGGCAGATCCAGCTTGAACTTGCCGAGCCAGATGATGCGAGGAAGGTCTGGAGTGAACACTCAGCATCCCACCGTGGCCACGGGGGCTCGCCTCAGAGGGGGATCTAGGTCTTGATTTCCACATGCAACCACCTCAGGCTGCTCGTGGTCTTGGCGCGAAGGTGCAGGAGGAGATGGGAGCGCACGCGCCTCTGGCTGGGGCCACTGCATGACACGACAACTTTCTTCAAAGCGCATGGGCGCTCTGCGTGGCTGATTGCGCTGGGAGGCCTCACGCCTTGGCTCGGGGACGATGTCTTGCCAGAGAGGGGCAGGAGGCGCGCTGTGAGCGACGTCGCCTGCCTGAGGCTGCAGGAGAGGCAGCAAGCGGTAGGATGCCGGAGCCTCTCCAACAGCGCTGGCGAGCTCGGTGATGCTGTCCAGCCAATCCTTGTAGAGGTCGTCGGCCGGACAGTAGCACAGAAGCTCACGCGCCATGAGCAGCGCCGACTGCGGGGTCATCGGCCTGTGACGGGCGTGGGAGGACGAGGCAGCGACCGGGGTCAGTGATGGAGTGGCGGTGCGACCTTTGCATCGTACAGAGGGTGGCAGCAACGAATCCTACTGCTCGTGGGCTGCAGGGCTAGTGGCAGCATTGGCCATGGGAGACGGGGAGTGGCGAGGAGCACCGTTGCCAGCGGGCGCTGTCTGGACGACACGCGCGGCAAGGGCTGCCCGGCGCTCAGCATGAACTCGACAAGCGTCCGCCATGAGAATGGCGGAGTGGGGGTGAAAGAGGCCCCCTACCTTGTGCGCCAAATGTGGATTCCGGACTCCGCAAACCCAAGAAAGGTTCGAACTCAGGGGCGTGTGCGAAGAACTCAACCTCTCAAGCCTCCCGATCTACTGCTCTCATGACCTAGCTTGATGAACATGACAGAGAAAGACATAGCAGTTTACCCAGGTTCGAGCCACCTTGCAGTGTAATACCCTACTCCTGCTTTGTGGTGTATTGGCCTTGCGATGGGCCGAGGAAGAACTAGTACAAGTGGAAGAACAACCTCAGGAGGCGTGTTCTTGTGGTGAGCTCTTTGGTTGTTCTATGAGTTGATCGTCTGGTGAGATGATCTCTCTCTCTCTCTCTACGGTGGTGGCTAGGCCCTATTTATAGTGTCCTTGGTCCTCTTCCTCCAAAACTTAGGCGGGAAGGGATCCCACAACGGCCAAATTTGTAGGGGAACAAGAAGTACATCTAATCCTGACGAAAGGTGGTCTTCGCCTGCAAAGCCTCTGAGCATGACATCATGGTGGGCTCGGTGATGACATCCATCCCGCTGTTCTGGCGGTCTTGGTCTCGTTGCACGCAAATGGCAACTTTTGGCTCATTCCTAGGGACTCCACACCTGCGCGTGCCTCCTTTGCACCAAAGAGGAAACCTGCGGTACTGTGCCCGCTGGCGCGGGCCTGTACATGGTCGTCATGGCTGATGTGATTTTATCCTCGTGAGGCTGGGTCTTGCATAGAAATCTCTGCTTCTCTCAGGAGGCAGCCTAAGGAGGCCGCTCCCTTGGGAGGTCTTGATGTCGCCCGCCTCGTGAGGCTTGGCCCCTCGCGAGGGTATTGTCTTGCCGTAGTCGAAGCTAGGCCGTACCAGGCCGTCGATGAAGCCACGTCATGGGCCGTAGGCAGGCAGGACTGGATACCTTGGTTCCCAGAATGCCAACAGATCGTAAACTCACAATTCATCGGATCTCAACAAACACACCACAAAAAGTCATTACAGCAAATCGATCTCCAAGAACAACAAGGAGACCATTGCATTGAGAAACGTCGAGAGATAAGAAGCCATCTAGCTACTAACTATGGACCCATAGGTCTGTGGTAAACTACTCATGCATCATCATAGGGGCAGCAAGGTTGATGAAGAACCTCTCCGTGATTGATTTCCCCTCCGGCGGAGTGCCATAAAAGGTCCCCAGATGGGATCTCTTGAGAATAGAGGCTTATGGCGACAGAAAAAGTATTTTGTGGACTCCGCTATTGGTTTCCTATTTTTTTGGGTATTTATAGAGGCTAAGTTAGGTCAAATGGAGCTTAGTGGGCCCCACCACCCATCAAGGCACGCCTGCCTCCTAGGCGCACCCTGGTGGGTGGTGAGCCCATGCTCCCATGTCTGGTCTTCTCCCATAGCTTCTAGTGTCCCTTATGTCCAAGAAAAAAAATCTCCAAAACGTTTCATGGCATTTGGACTTCGTTTGGTACTTATATTCTGCAAAATCAAAAACAAGCAAAAAAAAACTAGCACTGGGCACTAAGTTAATAGATTAGTCCCAAAAACTGATATAATGTTGCTTGTAAATGTATATAAAACATCCAAGATTGATACTTTAATAGCATGGAATAATAAAAAATTCTAGATACGTTGGAGACGTATGAAGCATCCCCAATCTTAATTCCTCCTCGTCCTCGAATAGGTAAATGATAAAAATAGAATTTTTGATGCGGAGTGCTACCTAACATGTTCATGACATATTCTTTTCTTTTGTAGCATGGATATTTGGACTTTAAATGATTCAAAGCAATAGTATATAATTTTACTTGAAGACATCAATACTCAAGCATATCAACAAGCAACGATGTCTTTCAAAATAACAACACTAAATAAATTTATCCCTAGCCCATTATGCTCAGTCATTGACCCATTCATGAAACACACTCAAATACTAGCTACATCCAATGCATAAGTATGACAATAGTGTTCCCTTGTTGGTGCTTTATAACAGAAGACGGAGACTCAAAATAAAAATAAAAATTGCATAAAAGTAAATAGAAAGGCCCTTCATAGAGGTAAGCAGAGATTTATAGTCGTGCCAGAGCTTAAATTGGGAGATAATATTATTTTGAGAGGCATGCTTTTCTTGTCAATGAAAACGACCAAGAATTCTCAATATCTTCCATGCTAGATAAATCATAGGCGGTTACCAAACAGAACATAAAGTTTATTTCCTATCCACCAGCTTACACAATCCATGGCTAGCCATATCCACGGGTGCCTTCCATACCAACACTTTCCAAGGTATTTTCATTTCAAGACTAGGAATCCCTATTGCCTGCCACACTCTCGTGCAATGACAAGTGAATAAACACTCATCTTGAGAATAACATACCTAGCATGGAAAATATTGGCCACCCTTACCGCTTCATGAGAGGTATGGGCACACAAAATGGAAATTCATTTTGAATATTAGAGTTGGCACATACAGATTACTTGGAACGACATGGAAATATCACATACATGTAGGTATGGTGGACTCATTTGGCAAAACCTTGGTTTAGGATTTGGATGCACAAGCAACATTCCCTTTAGTACAAATGAAGGCTAGCAAATAGATTGAGAAGCGACCAACCAAAAATGCAAACAGTAATAAATACGCATTAAACATAAGTAACACTAAATAATGCACCACAAGTAGGATATAACTTTGTTGCAAAACTATTTACTTTCATGCTTGCACAGGGAATCACAAACCTTAACACCAATATTCTTACTAAAGCGGAATTACTCACCAACATGAGTCACATATCACTATCTCCATATCTCAAAACTATTGCAAGTAATCAAGTTTTTAATATCCAATGATCTTCATGAAAGTTTTTATTATATCCCTCTTGAATATCTATCACTTTTGGACCAAATTCATATCTTATGCAAATTACCATTGCTATTATCAACTCTCAAAAAGATTTAAGTGAAGCACGAGAGCATAAATATTTCTTCAAAATTTTTAAGTCTCAAAATAATATAAGTGAAGCACGAGAGCATATTTCTTCAAAATTTTAACCACCACCATGCTAAAAAAAGTCCAAGTGAAGCACATAAAGCAATTGCCTAGCTCAAAAAATTTAAGTGAAGCACATAGAGAAATTCTAACAAATCATGATATCATTAAGGCTCTCTAAAATAGGTGTGTCCAGCAAGGATTATTGTGACAAACTAAAAATAAAAACAAGCAAAGACTCATATAATACAAGATGCTCCAAGCAAAACTCATGACATGTGACGAATAAAAATATAGCTCCAAGTAAAATTACCGATGGTCGTTAGAAGAAAGACATGATGCCATCCGGGGCATCCCCAAGCTTAGTTGATTGGAAGTTCTTGAATATTACCTTGGGTGCCTCGGGCATCCCAAATCTTAGGCTCTTGCCACTCCTTATTCCTTCATCCATCGTGATCTCACCTAAAACTTGAAAACTTCAATCACACAAAACTCAACAAAACCTTCATGAGAGTTAGTATAAGAAGACAAATCACTACTTTAAGTATTGTTGCAAACTCATTCATATTATGTTAGTGCATTATACCTACTGTATTCTAACTTTACCTTGTCTTATACCCCCTGATACAATCCATAGATTCATCAAAATAAGCACACAATGCAACGAAAACAGAATCTGTCAAAAACAGAACAGTGTGTAGAGATCTGAATATTGCTCATACTCCTATAACTCCAAAAATCCTGAAAAATTAGGACAACGTGGGAAATTTGTATACCAATTATTTGAAAAAGAATTAGAGCAAAACATGTTTATGTGAATTTACAAAATTCCAGAACTTGGCGCAAAAGTTTACGTTTTCCACAGAATCAAGTTAACTATCATCCAACATAATCCTAAAGGCTTTACTTGGCACAAACAATAATTAAAACATAAAATCACAATCATAACAGTAGCATAATTGTGTTAACACAAAAAATAGAAGGTAAATAAGACAAAATAAGATAACTATTGGGTTGCCTCCCAACAAGCGCTATTGTTCTATGCCCCCTAGCTAGGCATAATGCATAGTTTCAAGTATTGTCATATTTGGTTTTTGCTCCATAGGTCGCCCTCACGATTGACTCATATGGTGGCTTAATTCTAGTTCTAGGGAAGTGTTCCATACCCTTCTTTAATGAAAACTAAAATTTAATTTTCCCTTCTTTCATGTCAACCACGGCACGTACAGTTCATAAAAACGGTCTACCAAGTATTATGGGACAAGGCAGACTGCAATCAATATCAAGTACAATAAAGTTTAAGGGCACATAATTCCTAACTGCAAGAATAAGAATATCATTAATTCTCCCAAAGGCTTTATAATAGTAGAATTCGCCAAGTGCAAATTAAGAGAGCATTCTTCCAAATTGGTAAAACCTAGCAAATCACACAGAGATTTCAGAACTGTGGAAACACTAGCACCGAAATCACATAAAGCATTGCACTCATAATTTTTGATCTTGACTTTAATGGTGGGTTACCAGTCATCATATAATTTTCTAGGAATTGAAATATCTAATTCTAACTTTTCTTCTAAGGCTTTCATCATAGCTTCTACAATACGTTTAGTAAAAGTCTTATTTTGTTCATATGCGTTGGGTGAATTTAGCATGGATTGTAACAAATAAATACATTCAATCAATGAACAACTATCATAATTAAAGTCATTGTAATCGAAGAGAGTGGGCACATCACTAGTTAAAGTTTTTACCTCCCCAAACCCACTTTTAACAAAAAAATTCATTAAGATTTTCACCCTACGAATTATGGGGATGCCTTCTAACTAAACACGACTCTTCTTCAGTCCCCTTATCATTAATTTTAATATTGCTAAACAAGTAATCAATAGAAGAAACACCAATCATTTTAACATCTTCATCATTACTACGAAAAAATCGGGCGGAATCGCCTTTTCTAAAAATTCTCCTTTAGCTCTTAGCATAGCGGTTCTTTTCTTACTCTCATCCATGGAGACATATAAAACTTTAATAAATTCATATATCAACCTTGAGTGGAAATTTTTTAATCTTGAGATTTTTTACATCGTGTGTGATTCTATCAATGCTCCTAGACATATCATCAATCTTAGTCAATTTTTCTTCTATCACAGTGTTAAAAACTTTTGGAGCATTAGTAAATTCTTTGATATTATTCTCAAGATCACTGGGCATCCTATTATTATTATTATTACTAGCAAATATGCCCGTGCGTTGCAACGGAAGAAAAAAATTCACATGGCTCTAACTAAATAAGCATGACTCAAGACTCTTCATCGGTATGTGTACTTTGTTTCAATGCGACACACTGACATCTCGCGACTTATCCTCCTTCTCACCCTCACCGTCAAAGGGGTTGTGCCTACATGATCACAATGCATCCAAAAACATGGTGAATCCTAAGGCAGTGATCTTTTCCACCGCATGACACACCAGACATTGAATTATGACAATGTAAGGAAGTTTTTAAATATATTCTCACATGAACTTGATTTTAGTGCTCACCACCGTACCGTTGCATGTCTAATTTTATCGGGTCTCTCAAATCTCACAATTTTAATTTGTCCCCTACATGAATCTAGTTTTTAGTGCTCACAGTCGATGCATGTCTGATTTTAATTGGATCTCTCTCAAATCCCACAAGTATAATGTGTCCCCCACATGAATCTGGTTATTTTTCGTGTTCATAAATTCGGTTTTAGTGCTCACCACTTATGCATGTATGATTTACATGGGTCTCTCAAATCCCACAATTATAATGTGTCTCACACATGAAACTGGTTTTTTAGTTCTGACTGCCAATTTTAAATGATCTCTCAGTCTCACAATTAATACGTCCTTATTTTTTATTGTGCGCCACCAATCTCTCAATGTCGCAATTAAAGCATCCCTTTTTTAACACATGATTAGACAATCTCTTATATCTTTGCTATTTTTTATTCATTTATCAAGGGCATCATGCGTAAAACTTCAGATGTTATCAAGACGCTTTTTATTTCCCTTGAGAAGCCGGAAAGGCTAGTTTGAATTAGTGTGGTCCTCTTATATCTCTACTACTCCTACTTTTTTCATTCATTTATCAGAGATCATGCGTGAATGTAATTAGCCGCTCTTTCTTTCATTTAATTAGCCTCTATTTACTTTCTTTATTTCTCATGCAATTAGCTTCTCTTTCCTTTTATTCTCTTTCCTTCTTTTTATTTCCCTTGCAATTTTCCTGTCTTTCCTTTCTCTTTTCTTCTTCTTATTTCTCATCAAATTAGCCTCCCTTTAATGGCCAAATTAGCCTCTCATTTCCTTTATATTTTGTTCTTTATTTCTTTCATTTGCAGGATTTTCATTCCTTTGTTTTTCTAGGGACCCGCATCTCTACCATTAAAGGGAAATGTATAGATCAGGCCCAACTCAGCCCAATCAACAGATGATCTAGCTAATGTGGCCGCTTGACCCAAGCTTCGGGGAAAGAAATATAAAAGGCTATCTTTCTTTCTTCATTCAATGGAAGTTATCTAGGCGAAGTGGTGTGAGTGTGTGGTCTTGGACTCAACCGGCCTGGTTCAAGTCCCATGTAGCACAATTTATTTTTTGAGGCAAAACAGAATGCAATTTTTGTACGTACAACACAAAAAGAACAAAAAACCCATGATTGGACCATAAAAAGTGGAGAAACAATCCTCCCTTTAATATTAGGTCTTCAACGGAAGTTATCTAGGCGAAGTGGTGTGAGTGTGCGGTCTTGGACTCAACCGGCCTAGTTCGAGTCCCATGTAGCACAATTTATTTTTTGAGGCAAAACGGAATGCAATTTTTGTACGTACAACACAAAAAGGTACCAAAAATCCATGATTGGACCATAAAAAGTGGAGAAACAATCCTCCCTGTAATATTAGGTCTTCAACGGAAGTTACCTAGGCGAAGTGGTGTGAGTGTGCGGTCTTGGACTCAACCGGCCTGGTTCGAGTCCCATGTAGCACAATTTATTTTTTGAGGCAAAATGGAATGCAATTTTTGTACGTACAACACAAAAAGGTATGAAAACGGACGACGGACCAGAAACCCATGATTGGACCATAAAAAGTGGAGAAACAATCCTTGCTTTAATATTAGGTAGAGATTATTATTATTATTATTATTATTATTATTATTATTATTATTATTATTATTATTATTATTATTATTATTATTATTATAAGAATTACCATAGCAATTGCCATAATTATTAGAGGAACTTCCAGGAAACGACCTAGGATTGAAATTACCCCTATAAGCATTATTCTTAAAGTTGTTTCGCGAAACAAAATTCACATCTACGGGATCATTATTTTTCTCAATCAAAGTAGACAAAGGCACATCATTAAGATCAATAGGAGCATTTTTTACTAGCAACCAATTTCATAAGTGCATCAACTTTTTCACTCAAAGTCTATTTTCTTCATCAGAATTAACCTTTCTACCAGTATGTGCTCTTTCTGTATGCCATTGTGAATAATTTTCCATGATATTACCAAGTATTTTAGCACCTTCACCCAAAGTAATTTCCATAAAAGTACCCGTGGCGGAATCTAAAATATTTCTAGAGAAAAAATTCAACCCCGCATAATTTTTTTGTATGATCATCTACAAATTTAAACCATGAGTTGGGCAATTTCTTGGCATTAGTTTCATTCTTTTCAATATTGTGCAACATGTTCATGTTCAAGTTGCTTGAAATTCATAATTTGATTTCTAAAAGAAATACTTTTCGTGGGAGGAAAATACTTAGTAATAAAAGCATCTTTGCACTTATCCCAGGAATCAATACTATTTCATGGCAAATATGAAAACCAGATTTTTGCATGATTCCGCAAAGAGAATGGAAATAATTTTAGTTTCAAAATATCATTGTCCACATCTTTTTTATTTTGCATATCACACAATTCTATGAATGTGTTTAGGTGGGACAGGACATTCTCATTAGGATTACCAAAAAATTGCTCTTTCATAACAAGATTTAATAAAGCGGCATTAATATCATAAGACTCCGCACTATTGGCGGGAGGAGCAATCGGAGTACTAATAAAATCATTATTATTGGTATTAGAAAAATCACACAACTTTGTATTTTCTTGAGATACTATGACTACACAAACAAGATCACAAGAAAATAACAGATCAAACAAGAAAAAGGCAAGCAAAAAATATTTTCGTGATTTTTGTAAAAAAAACTAGAAGTGGGGGAAATGAAAACAAGAGGCAAATGGAAAATAAAATAATTGCAAGGAGATGAAAGTTTATGCGTAGGTACTTGATAGATGTTGATGATGTCTCCCCGGCAACGGCAACAGAAATTCTTTCTGCTACTTCTGAGCTGCGTTAGGATTTCCGCGAAGAGGAGGGGATGATGCAGTACAGTAGAGATAAGTATTTCCCTCAGTTATGAAACCAAGGTTATCAATCCAGTAGGAGAACCAAGCAACACTATGTAAATAACACCTGCACACAAACGACAAATACTTGCAACCCAACACGTAGAGGGGTTGTCAATCCCTCAATGGTTATGAGAAAGATTAAATGGTATAAGATTTGATAGATAGATTGGACAAAAATACAGAATAAATAAAATAAAATAAAATTAAAGCAAGGTATTTTTAGGATTTTTTATATGATAAAAGATAGACCACGGGGGCATAGTTTTCACTAGAGGCTTCTCTCGAGAAAATAGCATACAGTGGGTAAACAAATTACTGTTGAGCAATTGATAGAAAAGCAAATAATTATGATGATATCCAAGGCAATGATCAAACATATAGGAATCACATCCAAGATTAGTAAGTCAAAATGATTCTACATCTACTACTATTACTCCACACATCGACCGCTATCCAGCATGCATCTAGTGTATTAAGTTCATGGAAAATGGCGGAATGCATTAGGCAAGATGACATGATGTAGACAAGATAAACTAACGTATGAATAAACCCCATCTTTTTACCCTTAATAGCACAGATACATATGTGTCATGTCCCTTTCAGTCACTGGGATTGAGCACCGCAAGATCAAACCCATTTACAAAGCACCACTTCCCATCACAAGATAAATCGATCTAGTTGGCCAAGCCAAACCAATAAATCATAGAAGAAATACGAAGCTATATAATCATGCATAAAAGAGTTTACATAAAACTCTAATAATATTTGTGGATAGATCTGATCATAAACTCACAATTCATCAAATCTGAACAAACACATCACAAAAAGTCATTACATCAAATAGATCTCCAACAACAACAAGGATAGCATTGTATTGAGAAACATCAAGAGAGAAGAAGACATTTAGCTACTAACTATGGACCCGTAGGTCTATGGTAAACTACTCACAAATCATCGGAGGGGCAACAAGGTTGATAAAGAACCCCTACGTGATCGATTCCCCCTTGGGCAGAGTGCGAGAAAAGGTCCCTAGATGGGATCTCTCAAGAACAGAGGCTTGCGACTGTGGAAAAAGTATTTTGTGGACTCCCTTGTTGGTGTCCCAATTTTTGGGTATTTATAGAGGCAGAGTTAGGTCAAACGAAGCTTTGTGGGCCTTACCACCCATCAGGGTGCGCTTACCCCCCTGGGCGCACCCTTGTGGGTGGTGGGTCCATGCTCCCATGTCTCGTCTTCTCCCGAAGTTTCTACTTTCCCTTTTGTCCCGAAAAAAATGTCCAAAAAGTTTGGTGGCATTTGGACCTTGTCTTGTGCTAATATTCTCGAAACCAAAAACAATCAAAAAACAGCAATTGGCACTTGGCACTAAGTTAGGTAAGTCCCAAAAAATGATATAAAGTTGCTTGTAAATGTGTATAAAACATCCAAGATTGATACTTAAATAGCATGAATAATAAAAAATTATAGACACATTGGAGACATATCAACGTGCACAGTTACTTTAGAGTTAGGAATATAGGATCTGAATTTATCACATGCAAACACAAGTGCTAAAAATTCCTTCTCAGTAGTAGCATAATTTCTTTGAGCACTGTCTAGAGTTTGACTAATATAATGGATAACATTTAATTTCTTATCAACTCTTTGTCCTAGAACAACACCAACAACATAATCACTAGCATCACACATAATTTCAAAAGGCAAGTTCCAATCAGGTGGTTGAACAATAGGTGCACAGATTAAGGCTTTCTTAAGTACTTCAAAGGCTTCTGCACAATCAACATAAAAACAAATGGAACATCTTTTTGCAAAAGATTAGTAAGAGGCCTAGAAATTTTAGAGAAGTCTTTAATGAACCTTCTATAGAAACCAACATGACCAAGGAAACTTCTTATACCTTTAATATCTTTAGGGCATGGCATTTTCTCAATTGCATCAACTTTAGCTTTATCTACTTCAATAAATCATTCAAAAAATTTATGCCCAAAGACAATACCTTAATTCACCATAAAGTGACACTTCTCCCAATTCAAGACAAGATTACTTTCTTCACATCTCTGCAAAACTCGATCAAGGTTGCTTAAGCAAAAATCAAAAGAAGTCCTGTAAATGGAAAAATCATCCATGACAACGTCAACAATCTTTTCACAGAAGTCAGAGAATATAGAAGTCATACATCTTTGAAAGGTAGTAGGTGCATTACATAAACCAAAAGGCACACGTCTATAACCAAAGGTACCAAAAGGGCATGTAAAAGTAGTGAAGTCCATATTTAGTGCTAAACTTATGAAAAGCATTAGTGTCCATAAAAGATTTAACACAATCAAACTCAAGTTTTATACCTGACTCTTTACCTTTGTCGAGTTCCTAATCTTTAGAGTTGTGTTTAATTCTTTCCAGAGTATCCCATCTGAATTCAATAGCTTTCTTCATAAAGGAACTAGTAGAACAAGAATCGAGCATGGTTTGATCATTATGAGAGACCCGACCATAATTTTTTTGTAAGATAATTTCTCTTGAGAGCCCATGATTGGGGAATGTGTACATCATGTACTTAAGCCTCCCCCAAGCTTGAGAAATACTTTCTCCTTCACGAGGCCAAAAAAATTATATATATAATTCCAATCACGATGAACCAGATGCATAGGATAAAACTTATGATGAAATTCCAATTTCAATTGGTTCCAATCCCACGTTCCAATATCATCACATAGCCTATACCATGTCAAAGCCTTTCCCTCTAGTGATAAAGGAAAATCTTCGTCTTAACTCCATCTTCGGATAAACCTGCAATGTTACATAATCCACAAACTTCATCCATAGAGATTAGGTGCATATCAGGATGTATCATTCCATCTTCTACATAAGGATTAGGTAATAGTTTCTCTATCATACCCGAAGGAACCACATAATAAATATTTTCAGTAGGTGTAGTAGGTTTGTGATGCCCCAAGACTGATGCTACAGTTGCTTCCATTTATTTTCGTTGTCGCCGTGTGTTTCAATTGTTTGTTGCATTCATAGTCGCCTCATTTGTAATGCATCGGCACTTGTGTCATCATCCTTTTCAAAACTTGCACCGTTTGTAGTTGGCTCTTCTCTTCGTTATCTCCGTCGTCCTTTCTGAGTCCAACCACATTCGCACGCGCCCGCGACACCTCCAAAATATTATTTTATAAGTGGGATAAAAAATTTCTTGAAATGGAGTGGAAGTTAGCATGCGGTCTTCTTATTTTGTAGGTAGACCGCCTGTCAAATTTTTTCACATTCGGAGTGCATTTGATAGCCCAACCATTAATCTATAGCGGCACTATAGCCGCATAAACGTAGGACATTTTCGGTGTACCAAAATGTGTTGCCGGGCTGCCATCTCCCGTCTCTTCTCAGTCCATGGACTTCTACACAACCCACTACCCCCTCACCTAAGTCCCTCCGATCCGGACCGTCCAATGGCGATCGAACGGTCCGAAAACGGACTAAAACATGTTCTTACTTGAACAAGCCTCCCACTTATGATTAGCACGAAACATATGGATCCAAATCAACCCCTTACTGAATAGCGCATAAAATAGGGTTTAAACTTCTGTCACTCTAGCAACCCATGATACATCTCCGTCGTATCTACTTTTCCAAACATGTTTGCTCTTGTTTTGGACTATAATTTGCATGATTTCAATGAAACTAACTCGGACTGATGTTGTTTTCAGCAGAACTACCATGGTGTTTTTTTTGTAGAAATAAAAGTTCTCAGAATTGGACGAAACTTTTTGGAGATATTTTATGGAAATAATAAAAAATACTAGAGCCAAGATCCATAGGAGGGGACCCACCAGTGGCCCACAAGCCACCAGGGCGCAGCCACCCCCCGGGCGTGCCCTAGTGCCTGGTGGATCCCACATGGCTCTGCCGACCCTAATATAAAGCCTATAAATTCCTATTTCCCGAGAATAAGGGTAGAAGTTTCATCGCATTTCATGATACGGAGCCACCCCCACCTACTGTTCTTGACCAGGAGGGTTGATTTGGAGTCCGTTCAGGGCTCCAGAGAAGGGGATTCATCACCATCATCATCACCAACCCTTCTTCATCACCAATGCCATGATGCTCACCATCGGGAGTGAGTAATTTCTTCAAAGGCTTGCTGGATGGTGATGGGTTGGATGAGATTTATCATGTGATCGAGTTAGTTTTTTAGGGCCTGATCCCTAGTACCGACTATGTATTGAGATTGATGTTACTATAACTTTGCTATGCTTAATGCTTGTCACCAGGGCTCGAGTGCGATAATTTCATATCTGAACCCTTTATGTTTTCAGGAATATATTTGAGTTCTTGATCCTACCTTGCAAGTTATACACACCTATTACATGTTATGATCCACATACCCCAAGGTGATGATAATTGGGATTCTTTTTGGTGATTACCAAAGTTTGAGGAGTTCATGTATTCACCTTGTGTTAATGCTTTGTTCTGGTTTTCTATTAAAATGAGGCTTTAATATCCCTTAGTTTCCTTATGGACCCCGCTGCAATGGGAGTGTAGGACAAAAGATGTCATGGAAATTCTTATCATAAGAATGTATGACTATATACGGAATACATGCCTACATTACATTGATGAATTGGAGCTAGTTCTGTGTCACTCTAAGTTGCGACTATTACATGATGAAAGTCATCCAACACAATTATCCATCATTGATCCAATGCCTACGCATTTTGCATATTGATCTTTCCTAACTTACTACTGTTGTTGCTGCTATTACAAATGCTACAAAACCTCTATTGTTACTGTTATAGTTACTGTCACTATTGCTATCATGCTATCAAACTATCATACTACTATGCTACTAATCACTCTGCTGCAGATATTTAGTTCTCTATATGTGGTTGAATTGAAAACTCAACTTCTAATACCTGTAAATATTCTTTGCCCCCCCCCTTGTGACAAATCAATAAATTTGGGTTGAATACTCTACCTATGAAAACTGTTGTGATCCCCTATACTTGTGGGTTATCAAGACCTTTTCCTGGCACTGTTGCTGGGAGCATAACTCTATTTGTAGAGTCACTTGGAATTTATATCTTTTGATCACTATGAAGAATCTTAAAGATGATAGAACTAAGATCATTCCCTCTAAGACAAGGGGAGGTAAGGAACTACCATCTAGCTCTGCACTTGATTCACCTTCTATTTTAAGTAAGCTTGCGACACCACCACCTACTATTAATTGTGATATGTCGCAAGTAATTGATGATGCTACTTCTACTATGAATGATGCTATTGATGACGCTTATACTCTGCTTAATGAAACCATGCCACTAGGTGAATTTCTTGATGAACAACTTGCTAAAGCTAAAGAGTTTAAGAATGTTGAAACTGACGAAATTTATGATTCAACTTTTAGGCCTAGCTATCCTAGAATTGAAATGCCTAACATACCTGAGGGTTTTGTTGTGGGTGAAGAGATAACTAGAGAACTAGTTGCTTGTATTGATAGGGATGATATTAAGAAACTACTATGTAGGCTGAAAGAAAAATTCTCTAAATGCAAGAATGGAACATGATCCTAAGTTTGCTACTTCACCTATCTTTGTTACTGATAAGGACTATGAATTCTCTGTCAATCCTGAGTTAATTACTTTGGTTGAATCGGATCCTTTCCATGGTTATGAATCTGAAACTGCTGTGGAATACCTTACTAAACCGAATGATATAAACACCCTATTTGCTCATGTGAAAAAAAATCACTACTAGTATATCCTTAAGTTGCTTCCTTTCTCACTAACGGGTGACGATAAGATATGGTTTAATACTCTTGTTCCTGGTTGTGTGTGTAGTCCCCAGGATATGATATATTACTTCTGTGAAAAGTATTTTCCTTCTCATAAGAAACAAGCTGCCTTACAGAATATTTAACTTTGTACAAATTGAAGAAGAGAATCTCCCTCAAGCTTGGGGGAGGCTTCTACAATTAGTTAATGATTTGCCTGATCATCCTCTCAAGAAAAATGAAATACTTGATATCTTTTATAATGGACTAACCGATGCTTCTAGGGACTACCTAGATAGTTTTGTTGGTTGTGTTTTCAGGTAACAAACTATCAAACAAGCTAAAGAACTATTGAATCGTATATTGAGAATGATAATGATTGGACACTTTTTGAACCACCGCCTAAACCAACTCTGAAGAAGAGAGGTATTCTATTTCTCAGTCCTGAAGATATGCAAGAGGCAAAGAAATCTATGAAAGAAAAGGGTATTAAAGATGAAAATGTTAAGAATTTACCACCTATTGAAGAAATACATGGACTTGACACCCTTACACAGGTAGTGGAGGTAAATTCTCTTATAAGATTTGATGAAGTTAATATTCCTTATAATAAATCTGCTAGTCAATGCCTCGATGAATTTTACAATTACATTGTTAAGCAAGAAAACTTTAACATGTATGTTATGAATCAACTGAAACATAATGCCTTCATGATTGATCGTCCGAGTGACTTAATGTTCAGAATTGCTAATGATGTTAAAGGTTTAGGTAAACATGCATCCATGGTCCAAACTCGGTTAGGACAAGTTGCTAAGTCTCAAAAATGATTTTCTTAAAGAGATGAATAATAATATGAATGGTCATGCTGTTAGGGTAATGACTAGAGGAGATAGAATGACTCTAGAGCCACTTTATCCCGAAGGTCACCCTAAAAGAATTGAGCAAGATTATCGAATGATTAATATAGATGCAACTAGTCCATTAATAAGAAAAATAAAAAGAAAAATGATAGAACTTTGCATGCTTCTAGTGAACCGGTAGTAAAAAAACCTTCTGAGAATGGTAATGATGATTCTATTTCTGATGCTGAGACACAATCTGGTGATGAAAATCTACCTGGTTATAATGATAGTGATGTTCATGTTGATGCTCAACCAGACAATGATGTTGAAATAGAAACTGTCGTTGATCTTGATAACCCACCTCCTAAGAACAAACGTTATGATAAAAGTGATTTCGTTGCTAGGAAACATGTAAGGAAAGAGAGCCATGGGTTCAAAAACCTGTGCCTTTTGCAACTAAAACACCTGAAAACAAGGATGGGGAAGAATTTGAAGGTTTTGCTGAAATGCTTAGGCCAGTCTTTTTGCATACCCGTTTGACTGATATTTTAAAAATGACCCCATATGCTAAATATATGAAGGATATTGTCACTAATAAAAGAAAGATACTTGAAGCTGAAATCTCCACCATGCTTGCAAATTATTCTTTTAAGGATGGAGTACCTAAAAAACTAGGAGATCAAGAAATACCTAATATACCATGTTCCATTAAAATAAATTATGTCAAAACTTCTTTATGTGATTTGGGAGCCGGTGTTAGTGTTATGCCTTTCTCTTTGTATGGAAGACTTTATTTGCATAAACTCACACCTATTATTGCAAATGGCTGATGCCATACCTGTCGGTATTTGTGAGGATGTGCCTATTGTAGTTGCAAATGTTTCTATCTAAACAGACTTTGTTATACTTGATATGCCCGAGGACGATAACATGTCGATTATCCTTGGTAGACCCTTCTTGAATACTACAGGGGCCCTTATTGATTGCAACAAACGCAAGGTCACTTTTCATATTAATGGTAATGAGCATACGGTGCACTTTTCAAAGATTTTTTTTCAAGTGAACGGTATCAATATTATTGAAAAAGCTTTGACAATTACTATTGGAAGTTTTCAACTCCATGTTCCTACTGTCAAAAATAAATATAAAACTCTTATTATCGGGGAGATGCGTATCCCCATTGAGGTAACCTAGTGTATACAAAGATTCTTCGGTTTCATGTTACTTGGAAACAGTTTGTTAATAAGACATGATCAACCTTATTAATGGATTCTTTAGAGGGGCATGAGGTTGATGAATTTAGTAAGCACAACTCTCTATACCTACTATTTTTCTGTTGTTTTTCTTAGTTAAATAAAGTAAAATGCCATGATTGTACTGTTTTATGAATTATCCGTGCAATAAAAAATGAACAAAAATAAACGTGCTTAGAATGACGTAGAATTGTAACATGATTTTTTCTGGAATATTTAAGAATTTCTAGCACTAAACACAACCCAGGGGGATGCCTTCGGTGCCCACGAGGCACCAGGGCATGACCACCCGCCGGGAGCGCCATGGTGGCTTGTGGGCCCCATAGGGACCCACTCACTTATCCCTTTAGCCCACTTCATCCCTTACCTTTAGAAAAAAAAATCCTAAATGATCTCTTTGCTCGGAGCTCCATTTCTAAAACTGTTTGGGGGAATTGCTCCGTGGTATGTGACTCCTCCATTGCTCCCATTAGTTTTTGCTTTAGTGGATTATATTTTGCATAATTAGCTGCTCTTGGTGCTACTGAAAATGAGCTTGCATGTTGAATTCTTTGAGTTCCACATAGATTGAATGCTTGATATAACCTCTAGACCTTCATATGAGTAGATGCTATCAATATTGTTAAGTTGTATTGATATCATTTTGAAGCCCAAAATTTCAGAATTTTTTTTGTAGGAAAAATGAACTTCTTTCGGAGAAGCTCCTCAAAACGGGATGCTAAGGGAGCCATTCGGGACTCCTCGGACAGCGACCTCAACATTCCATGTAGGACGGAGGTTTGGCCGTGCGAATGGACGCACGATGCCTTCATGAATGAAGCCATATTCTATCAGGAGTTCGCGCAATTTGTTGCAAATGCCAGATTGACCGACTTCCTCGTAGATGAGTGTGACTAGCACCACATCCTTACGAATTCCTTTGTGTAAAATTTCCATTTCTTGAATAGGGTCACCCCCATGGTGCGTTTTGATTTATATGCTGAAAATCATGAGATACTACTTGCTGAATTTTGTAAGATATGTTTGATTCCTTCTGGCGGGGAATTAAGAGAGCCTAGACCAGAGGAGTTTGAGGGTTTCCCTGCACTTTGAACTGTGGGAGAGGAAAGGGGCGTGTCAAAAGCCCAAGCTACTAGTTTGCAATTTCCTATTGTGCATTACTTTGCTTTATTCATATGGAAATGTTTGACTGCTAGGGAGCAAGGTAGCGCGCTATGTGCCCCTGACCTCGCCATCTTATGACGAGCACTTTTTAGTGGTAACACCTATAGCCTCGGAGCTATCATTGCATCCCGCCTTCATACTAATAGGACTAAGGGTAAGATCCATGGTGGTATTTATGGTACATGCTTAGCGATACATTTCCATGTTAATATCCCCATGATTATTTGTTGCCTAGGATGTACGTAGTTCACCAGTCTATGATAGATCACCATTTTATTGATGACCTTGAGCCTCCTCACCATATTCACTATAGGTTGCTATTCAGTGAGGACACTCGTGATATTATTCCGTTGCATGCACCTGCTTTGTTTGACTCCCATGCCAGGAACGGATACATGGTCATGCCACCGGACATCACTGCTTATCGGAACATGATGGTAGCGGCGAAGAATGAGGCTCGGGCTTGGGACGCTCAAGTGCCGCCGCCCCAGTACTTCCATATTGGACCAGATGGTTACTACGGATGGTGATTACCAAGCTAGGAAAAAGCCTAATCTTGGGGGAGTACATATTTCTCACCGACATTACATTCATGTTCATACATTTCATTCCAGTTCCGGTGTTCACCCTCTTTCATTGTATAATCCATGTGAGTTTTTTTTGCTTTCTTCTTGTGTGTTTGAAAAACTTTGGAGACCCAAAAATATTTCTTGCTTATTTTCCGTTTTTCTTTCTTGTTTAGTTAATTTATAATATTAAAAGAAAACCCAAAATGATTTCTTGTTTCTTGTTTTGCTTGTTGGGAGCTTTCCCATGTAAATAGTTTTTCTCGCTTTTGTTTTTCCTTCGTTGATTTGCTTTCTTCAAGAAAAATAAAAACTCCAAAAATATTCTAGTGTGTTTCTCTGAAATTCGTTTCTTTTCATTGAGTCATCGTAAGGAGAAGACCACAATGAAAATGTTGAGGGGCTCTCATATGCATTATTTTGATCTAAGCAACAGCCCATATTACTTTTTCTTCTCCTTTGAATAAAATGTTTGAAGATTCCATCTTAGTCCACAACATTCTTGCACTATTACCATTTTCATATCATTCGGTCGTGCAAGTGAAAGGCAATAATGAACATAATGTGATGAAGTGACCGTGGCAAGGAAAAGCAGGTATGAACTCAACTTGTTTTTATTTTAGTAAATATACTTAACTCGATATCCATGATTCAGTATATTATGAGTAAACATGTTTGTGATGAAAATTAGAAATTATAGTTGGTCATGCCATGCTTAAGTAGCTAGGAGTGGATAATGATTTATCATGGGTGTCAACATGCATTAAAACGATTATGATATAGTATGATAGTATGGTATCCTCCTCTGAATGTTTCAAGTGGCTTAACTTGGCACATGTTCACGCATGTAGTTGATTCAAAACCAACATAGCCTCCACAATATTTATATTCATAGTGTTTATATCCTACTTATCGGTGTAAATACTGGTTGACCTCGGGGTAGGGGGTCCTGAGCTGTGGATCTTGGATAGATGGTAACAGGAACTTGGCAGACAATGTTTACCCAGGTTTTAGCCCTCTTAATGGAGGTAAAACCATACATCCTGCTCTTGTTATATTGATGAAGATGTTACAAGTATAGAGTTGATCTACCTCGAGATCTTTAGATGTGTTCTAACTCTAGGGCTTGGAGAATGAGATTGCATTGATGTCCTCTCTACGGGCTAAACCCCTCAGCTTATACCCAAGTCGAGTAGGGTATCTAGGGTTACAAGGTCAGCATCTTGACATGGAGGCAGCGGAAGAGGTCTTGGAGTGTACGGCAAGTCTCCGATAGATGTAGTCTTGGTCTCCTCCGTAGCGTGCGGCCCCCGGAGTCCATCTTGCGAAGAATGAAGGTCCTTCGGCCGAGCCCGAAGTGCATGGATAAGCTAGGTTAGTACCCCCTACCCCAGGACACCGTTAGTAGCCCCCAAACTAGTCCTCTATGCTGAGGACGATTCTATTAAATGAAGATAACCTCGAATCCGGAGTCCTTGGCTTGACAAACGAGTTCCTCCTCTCGGTTTCTAAATGTCCCGGACTACTTCTTAAAGGAGTAGTGTTTCACACATAGGATTTCACCGAGATCAATCTTTGTCCAAAGAGTTGAGATAACTTAGCCTCAAAGGCCACCCGGAGAGGTGTGAGTAGTGCCACTCAGTCTGACAACTTTATCGAAGCGGCGCACCCCATGACGGGTTAGGCAGTTCCTGCTCACCCCAAGTCGCGCTTTGGGGTAGCCTTTCTACTGGCGCATCCCATCAAGGGGAGATCGTGCCCGTTTTCTTAGGGATATCATCAAGATTTTGTTTTCCCCCATACCTGTAATCATCATCTTTTATGGGGGTGTCGTTTTTATCGGCGCGGCAAGGGAGATGCTTGGCCTTTCAACAGCCTATAAGAGTCAAAAAAGGAGCATAGTGCAGGCCACTAATGACCCACAAGTGTAGGGGATCTATCGTAGTCCTTTCGACAAGTAAGAGTGTCGAACCCAACGAGGAGCAGAAGGAAATGACAAGCGATTTTCAGTAAGGTATTCTCTGCAAGCACTTAAATTATCGATAACAGATAGTTTTGTGATAAGGTAATTTGTAATGGGTAACAAGAAATGAAAGTAAATAAGGTGCAGCGAGATGGCCCAATCCTTTTTGTAGCAAAGGACAAGCATGGACAAGTTCTTATATGAGAAAAGCGCTCCCGAGGACACATGGGAATTATCGTCAAGCTAGTTTTCATCACGCTCATATGATTCGTGTTCGTTACTTTGATAATTTGGTATGTGGGTGGACCGGTGCATGGGTACTGCCCTTTCTTGGACAAGCATCCCACTTATGATTAACCCCTATTGCAAGCATCCGTAACTACAAGAGAACTATTAAGGTAAACCTAACCATAGCATGAAACATATGGATCAGAATCAGCCCCTTATGAAGCAATGCATAAACTAGGGTTTAAGCTTCTGTTACTCTAGCAACCCATCATCTACTTATTACTTCCCAATGCCTTCCTCTAGGCCCAAACAATGGTGAAGTGTCATGTAGTTGACGTTCACATGACACCACTAGAGGAGAGACAACATACATCTCATCAAAATATCGATTGAATACCAAATTCACATGACTACTTATAGCAAGACTTCTCCCATGTCCTCAGGAACAAACGTAACTACTCACAAATAAAATTCATGTTCATAGTCAGAGGGGTATGGATATGCATTAAGGATCTGAACATATGATCTTCCACCAAATAAACCAACTAGCATCAACTACAAGGAGTAACCAACACAACTAGCAACCCTCAGGTACTAATCTGTGGTTTTGGTACAAAGATTGGATACAAGAGATGAACTAGGGTTTGAGAGGAGATGGTGCTGGTGAAGGTGTTGATGGAGATTGACCCCCTCCCGATGAGAGGATCGATGGTGATGACGATGGTGATGATTTCCCCCTCCCAGAGAGATGTTTCCCCGACAGAACAGCTCCGCTAGAGCCCTTGATTGGTTCTGCCAAGGTTCCGCCTCGTGGCGGCGGAGTTTCGTCCCGTAAGCTTGCCTCTGATTTTTTCCAGGGTAAGAGACTTCATATAGCAGAAGATGGCCACCGGAGGGCTGCCAGGGGGCCCACAAGGCAGGGGGTGCGCCCTAGGAGGGGCGCCCCCCACCCTCGTCGGCAGGGTGTGGGCCCCCTGATGTTGATTCTTTCGCCAGTATTTTTTATGAATTCCAAAAATTACTTTCCTAGAGTTTCATGACTTTTGGAGTTGTGCAGAATAGGTCTTCAATATTTGATCCTTTTCCAGCCCAGAATCCCAGCTGCCGGCATTCTCCCTCTTCATGTAAACCTTGTAAAATAAGAGATAATAGACATAAGTATTGTGATATCACGTGTAACAACATCACATAATGCAATAAATATCGATATAAAAGCATGATGCAAAATGGATGTATCAACTCCCCCAAGCTTAGACCTCGCTTGTCCTCAAGCGGAAGCTGATATCGAAAAATATGTCCACATGTTTAGAGATAGAGGTGTTGATAGAATAAAATATGGACATGAAGGCATCATGATCATTCTTATAACAGCAACATATATATCTTTTGTCATATGATTTCTTATGCTCAAGTAACAATCTATTCACAATGTCAAGTATGAATCATAAACTTCATTGAAAACTAACAAACTATAATCTTGGTCATTGAAGCAATTGCAATTTATCATGACATCGGAAAGAGTCAATATAAGAACTTTTCAGCAAGTCCACATACTCAACTATCATTTAATCTTTCACAATTGCTAACACTCATGCAATACTTATGGGTATGAAGTTTTAATCGGACACAAAGAAAGATAGGGGCTTATAGTTTTGCCTCCCAACCTTTTACCTCAAGGATAATGTCAACAATAATAGTTCATGCTAACTTACATCCAATTGGATATATATATCAGGATCTTTCCAACACAAGGTGCTTGCCAAAGGATAAAATCTAAAAAGGAAAGGTGAAGATCACCATGACTCTTGCATAATGTATAAGACAAAAAATAAAAGATATGCCCTTCGCAAAGGGAAGCAGAGGTTCTCATGTGCTTTTATGGTTGGATGCATGAAATCTTAATGCAAAAGAACATCACTTTATGTTGCCACTTGTGATAGAGACCTTTATTATGCAGTTCATCGCTTTTATTACTTACATATCACAAGATCGCATAAAGCTTATTTTCTCCGCACTAATAAGTCATATTGCATGCAACACGACAACTTACTTGAAGGATCTTACTCAATCCATAGGTAGATATGGTGGACATGGCAAAACTGGTTTTAAGGGTATTCGGAAACACAAGTTGTAACTCTAATTGTGGCAAGGAAGTTGGCTAGCATGAGAGGGAAAAGGCAAGCTCAGCATGTTGGATGATCCATGACAATATAGTTTATTTCGGATATAAGAAAACATAACACATTACATTGTATTCCTTGTCCAACGTCAACTCTTTAGCATGTCATATTTTAATGAGTGCTCACAATCATAAAAGATGTCCAATATAGTATATTTATATGTGAGAACCTCTCTTTCTTTATCACGTCCTATTAATTGCAACGATGACCAAAACTATGTTTGCCAACTCCCAACAACTTTTATTCATCACACTCTTTATATGTGAAGTCATCACTCTCCATAAGGTCGATATGATCTCTTTATTTCTTTTTATACTTCTTTTATTTTTATTCCCTCAAGATCATAGCTAAACAGCCAAGCCCTTGACTCAACACTAATCTTTATTATATATAGCTCATGGACTCGATTACATAGAGCGATCGAAAAGCAAAACTCAAAACTAAATCATACCAAAGCTTTATTCTACTAGATCAAAATATTTCTAAAAAGGATCGAACTAAGTAAAATAGTAAATATAGGAGTGTGATGGTGATACGATATCGGGGCACCTCCCCCAAGCTTGGAAGTTGCCAAGGGGAGTGCCCATACCCATGTGATTATGCATCCTTTGCTGGTGAAGAGGGTGGTGATGGAGTTGTTGATGATGTAGGCCTCTTCCTTAATTTGTGTTTGAGGATAGAATTTTGCTCCCTTAGATCATCGATCTCCTGCTCAAGGCTTAATATCTTTTTGCACAATTCCTATTTGTTCTCCTGCAAGAGATGAAAAGGGATAAACTCGATCTTAAGTTTCTTTGCTCTATCAGGGAGGCTTGACTTTTTAAACTCCACATGCATGTCCCCAAGTTGAGGTAATGTGACTTCATCTTCATCTGAGCTCGTATCCTCCTTTCCCTTAGGCTCATAATCTTCTTCTTCCTTAGTTGTCCAACCATAATGGTCCAAGTCCCCGTAGACCTTAGGGTCTGCAAGGTAATCAGCTACATAGCTCTCTCCCTTCGAATCCTGGGATGACATATTGTTCAAATCTGCGACAGAAACAGCTCGAAACAAAGACATAGGATATTTGTGTGATACGGTGGTCAAAACCATCGGGAGATTATATAATGAATTTTTGCCGACCAAAAGAAGTATCGTGCAAGAAAACAGAGTTTGGAGAGCACACGAGGTGCCCACGAGACAGGGGGCGTGCCCAGGGGGGATAGGGCGCGCCGTCCACCATCGTGGATGCCTCGTGTCCTTCCCGGACTACTTCTTATTTTCCTATTTTCTTAAATATTCCAAAACGAAGAAAAATTGTTGTTAGAACAGTATTGAAGTCGGTCTACTTACCGTACCACGTACCTATTCCTTTTGGGAGTCTGGAACGATCTGGAAAGTGTCCCTTATGTATTCCTCTGGGGTTACGATTTCAATAACATTAGTTTCAACATTTATTGGATTACCTGAGATATAATGTTTGATTCTTTGACCATTCACCACCTTCGGATTCGTGCCTTCGAAATTGTTGATTTTTATGGCACCAAAACGATAGACTTCCTCGATAACGTAAGGGCCTTCCCATTTAGAGAGAAGTTTTCCTGCAAAAAATCTTAAACGAGAGTTGAAAAGCAACACATAATCACCTACATTAAACTCACGCTTTTGTATCCTTTTGTCATGCCATCTTTTAACTTTTTCCTTAAATAGTTTGGCATTCTCATAGGCTTGAGTTCTCCATTCATCAAGTGAGCTAATGTCAAATAATGTCTTCTCACCGACAAGTTTAAAATAATTATTGAGCTCTTTAATAGCCCAATATGCCTTATGTTCTAGTTCAATAGGTAAGTGACATGCTTTTCCGTAAACTATTTTATATGGAGACATACCCATAGGATTCTTATATGCAGTTTTGTAAGCCATAATGCATCATCAAGTTTCTTGGACAATTTCTTTCTAGATCTATTAATAGTCTTTTGCAAAATGAATTTATGCTCTCTGTTACTCAGCTCTACTTGGCCACTAGACTGTGGGTGATAAGGAGATGCAATTCTATGATTAACATCATACTTAGCAAGCATTTTACGAAAAGCACCACGAATAAAATGTGAACCACCATCAGTCATTAAGGGCGTGTTTGGTTGCCTGGGTGGCTCTAGACTGCATCACATGAGGCATGCTGGGTGAGCCTGGCCTGCTTGAGTGGATGCAAGGATGGAGTGAGATGCGGGTTTGGTTGACTGCATGATATGGATGCATGAGGGATGCTATACACGACAGATGTTGTTTGGTAGGCTGAATTGGGCTTAATTCTGTAAACTCTTCTCTTCCAATTTCAACCATAGAAAATTTTAAATTGGATCTAGACCATTCCATGGAACAAGTAGAACAAATTTGAACTGAAATTGAACCAAAAATTGAAGTGTCAATTTTATTCATCAGGAATTTCGCAAACAAATCAGAATATTTCCACCAATCTGGCACATTGTACTGAGATGGAGTAGATGGCCATGGCTGAGAACATCCAGATGAACATGTGAGGGCAACGAGATGGCCGTGGCAGAGATGGCCTGTCGGAGGAGATGCCGGCGGCGGAGGTGCGACTACAACTGTATTGGCTGGCACAGTTCAAGGGGAAGAAAGGCGGCGCCAGTTGCGGCTCACGGCGCCCAGGTGCTCACCTACCCCCTTCCTCCTCTTGATCTATGGCGGCCGCCGTGGCCCCCAGCGTGGGCGTGGAGGAGCATCGGGGAGGGAGCACGAACCTGTGGTCGACGAGGGAGCCCGGACTGGTGATGGACGACGGATCTCAGGAGGCGGGGGCAACAACGAGTTGGGTGCTCGATCCAATCTGAGGCGTGAGAGAGAGAAAGGGGGAAAGGAGAAACACGAGGTGCGCATGCGGGCACGGGCCTGGCTCGGAGATACGGCGGATTCTTGTGTTCGCCTCATCCTGGCTGAGAGGCTCCTTTTGCATCCGTCGGGCCTGGCCTAGAGAAGCATGCAGCGTACCAAACAGCGATAGAATTGCAAGGCAGGTAGGAGCCAGGTGCGAGTCATGAAACCAAACACACCCTAAGTATCTAGGGACTCCAAACCTTGGAAAAATAACCTAAGCATCTTCATAGTGGTGTTATGATCAGCACTACTAGTTGGAATAGCTTCTGCCCACTTAGTAATGTAATCATCAGCAACTAAAATGTGTGTATACCCATTAGAGGAAGGAAATGGTCCCATATAATCAAAGCCCCAAACATCAAATGGTTCAATAACAAGAGAATAATTCATAGTTATTTCTTGACGTCTACTAATGTTACCAATTCTTTGACATTCATCTCAAGACAAGACAAACTTACGGGCATACTTGAAGAGAGTAGGCCAATAAAAACCAGATTGCAATACCTTATGTGCAGTTCTATCTCTAGCGTGGTGTCCTCCATATGCCTCGGAATGACACTTGCGTAGGATCTGTTCATGTTCATGCTCAGGTACACAACGTCTAATAACACCATCTACTCCTTCTTTATAAAGGTGTGGGTCATCCTAGAAGTAATGTCTTAAATCATAAAAAACTTTTTCTTTTGCTGATATGTGAAACTAGGTGGTATGAATTTAGCAACAATGTAATTAGCATAATCAACATACCACGAAGCAGTACGAGAAGCATTTATGACAACTAATTGTTCATCAGGAAAGCTATCATCAATAGGTAGTGGGTCATCAAGAATATTTTGTAACCTAGACAAGTTGTCTGCAACGGGGTTCTCAGCTCCCTTTCTATCAATAATATGTAAATCAAATTCTTGTAGAAAGAGAACCTATCTAATATGTCTAGGTTTAGCATATTTCTTTTCCATAAGATATTTAATAGCAGCATGATCAGTGTGAATAGTCACTTTAGAATCAACAATATAAGGTCTGAACTTATCACAAACAAATACAACTGCTAAAAATTCTTTTTTAGTAGTAGCATAATTTTTCTGAGCACTGTTTAGAGTTTTACTAGCATATTGAATAACATTTAGTTTCTTATCAACTCTTTGTCCTACAACAGCACCTACGGCATAATCACTAGCATCACACATAATTTCAAAGGGTAAATTCCAATCAGGTGGCTGAACAATAGGTTGAGAAACCAAAGCTTTCTTAAGTATTTCAAATGCTTCTACACAATCATCATCAAAGACAAAAGGAATATATTTTTGTAATAGATTGGTCAGAGGCCTAGAAATTTTAGAAAATTCCTTAATGAAAATCCTATAAAAACCGGCATGACCAAGAAAACTTCTTATACCTTTAACCTTGGGACACGACATCTTTTCAATAGCATCAACCTTGGCTTTGTCAACTTCAATACCTCTTTCAGAAATTTTATGCCCCAAGTCAATGCCTTCATTAACCATAAAGTGGCACTTCTCCCAATTCAAGACAAGACTAGTGTATTCGCATCTCTGCAAAACTCGATCAAGGTTGCTCAAGCAATCATCAAAAGAAGACCCATAAACGGAGAAATCATCCATGAAAACCTCACAAATCTTTTCATAGAAGTTAGAGAATATAGCCATCATGCATCTTTGAAAGGTAGCAGGTGCATTACATAAACCAAAAGGCATACATCTATAAGCAAAAGTACCGAAAGGGCAAGTAAAAGTAGTCTTTTCTTGGTCCTCCACTGACACATGTATTTGAGAGAAACCAGTGTAACCATCTAGAAAGCAAAAATGTGTATGTTTGGGTAATCTTTCTAGCATTTTATCAATAAAAGGTAAAGGGTAATGATCCTTTTTAGTAGCTTTATTTAATTTGCGGAAATCAATTACCATCCTATAACCTGTAACAATTCTTTGTGGAATCAATTCAGCTTTATCATTAGGAACGACAGTAATACCTCCCTTCTTAGGGACACAATGGACATGACTTACCCACTTACTATCAGCAACAAGATAAATTATACCTGCCTCTAGGAGCTTTAGTAATTCCTTTCTTACCACTTCCTTCATCTTAGCATTTAATCATCGTTGGTGATCAATAACGGGTTTGGCATCTTCCTCCAATTTTATTTTGTGTTGACATAGAGTCGGACTAATGCCATTAACATCATCAAGAGTATATCCAATAGCAGCACGATGCTTCTTCAGAGTTTTCAATAATCTCTCCTCTTCCTGCTCTAAAAGTTTAGCACTAATAATAACAGGATATATCTTCTTTTCATCAAGATAAGCATATTTAAGAGTATCAGGTAATGGTTTAAGCTCAAACACGGGATCACCCTTGGGTGGTGGAGGATCCCCTAGAATTTCAACTAGCAAGTTGTGTTTTAAAATTGGTCCCTATTTAAAGAATACTTCATCTATTTCCCTTCTTTCATTCATGAACATATCATTTTCATGGTCTAGCAAATATTGTTCTAAAGGATCATTAGGAGGCACGACTGAGGGAGTCCTGGACTAGGGGGTGTCCGGATAGCCGAACAATCATCATCGGCCAGACTCCAGGACTATGAAGATACAAGATTGAAGACTTCGTCCCGTGTCTGGATGGGACTTTCCTTGGCGTGGAAGGCAAGCTTGGCGATACGGATATGTAGATCTCCTACCATTGTAACCGACTCTGTGTAACCCTAGCCCTCTCCGGTGTCTATATAAACCAGATGGTTTTAGTCCTAGGACGAACAACAATCATACCATAGGCTAGCTTCTAGGGTTTAGCCTCCTTGATCTCGTGGTAGATCTACTCTTGTAATACCCACATCATCAATATCAATCAAGCAGGACGTAGAGTTTTACCTCCATCAAGAGGGCCCAAACCTAGGTAAAACATCGTGTCCCTTGTCTCTTGTTACCATCCACCTAGATGCACAGTTCGGGACCCCCTACCCGAGATCCGCCGGTTTTGACACCGACATTGGTGTTTTCATTGAGAGTTCCTCTGTGTCGTCACCGATAGGCTCGATGGCTTCTTCGATCATCAACAATGACGCAGTCCAGGGTGAGACTTTTCTCCCCGGACAGATCTTTGTATTCGGCGGCTTTGCACTGTGGGCCAATTCGCTTGGCCATCTGGAGCAGATCGAAAGCTACGCCCCTGGCCGTCAGGTCAGATTTGGAAGTTTGAACTTCACGGCTGACATCCGCAGAGACTTGATCTTCGATGGATTCGAGCCACAGCCAAGCGCGTTGCACTGTCACGATGGGCATGATTTAGCTCTGTAGCCGGACAGTGCCCTAGAGGCCGCACACGAGCCCGCTCCGACCCTCGATTCGGAGCCGGCTGCGCAGATCGAGGACGGGTGGTTAGACACCGCCTCGGGGGCTCCAACCTCTACGGCGATGGAGCCGAATACTGGCTTTGTCCCTTGTGAAGCTCGTGACTCCGAGGTGCCGGACTCCTCGCCGGACTCCGTACCTCCCGCAACCCCTCCAATCGAATCCGATTGGGCGCCGATCATGGAGTTCACCGCTGCGGACATCTTTCAACATGCACCTTTCGGCGACATCTTGAGTTCGCTAAAGTATCTCTCGTTATCAGGAGAGCCCTGGCCAGACTGCGGTCAGGACGGTTGGGATGCGGACGACGAAGAAATTCAAAGCCCACCCACCACCCACTTAGTAGCCACTATCGATGATCTAACCGACATGCTAGACTTTGACTCCAAAAACATTAACAGTATGGACGACGATGCCGGAGACGACGAAGAACCAGCGCCTACTGGGCACTGGAAAGCCACCTCATCATATGACATATACATGGTGGATATCCCAAAGGATGGGAATGGCGAAGGAACAGCAGAGGATGACCCCTCCAAGAAACAGCCCAAGCGCCGGCGTCAGCGGCGCCGCTCTAAATCCCGCCACATCAAGAATGGAGATTCCGGCACCGGAGATAATAATACCCTAGACAGTGCCGAAGACAACCCCCTCCAGCAAGATTCAGCATAGGAGGACGGAGAAGCCAGCCCTCATAAGAGAGCGGCAGACGAAGAGGTAGAGGATGATAATTACATGCCTCCCTCCGGAGACAAGGTAAGCCTCGACGACGATGAATTTGTCGTACCTGAGGATCCCGTCGAACAAGAGCATTTTAAACGCAGGCTTATGGCCACGGCAAACAGCCTCAAGAAAAAGCAGCAACAACTTAGAGCTGATCAAGATCTGCTAGCCGACAGATGGACCGAAGTCCTTGTGGCCGAAGAGCATGAGCTCGAACGCCCCTCCAAAAGCTACCCCAAACGCAAGCTGCTCCCCCGATTAGAGGAGGAGGCATATGAACCTGCATCACCAGCGCACAATACGGCTGACCGACCACCCCGTGGCCGCGATAGAGAGGCCTCCAGGCCCTCCACTAGAACCGTACCCCGGCATCGCTCGAAAAGCACAAGGCCACAGGGGAACGCTCTAGACTTGCGAGATATATTGGAGGATAAGGCAAGACAATCAAGATCGATCTACGGATCACGGGGGCGCCCCATGACATGTGACGATAACCGTCGCACCGGACACAACAAGTCCGGCCGGGCCGAACACAGTAGACAAAGCTCTTTTGAGCTTCGTCGTGATATAGCCCAATACAGAGGCGCCGCACACCCACTATGCTTCACAGATGAAGTCATGGATCATCAAATCCCCGAAGGGTTTAAACTCGTGAATATTGAACCTTCTGATGGCACAACAGACCCCGCGGTTTGGATCGAATACTATCTCCTTCATATCCACATGGCCCACGGTGATGATCTTCACGCCATCAAATACCTCCCACTCAAGCTTAAAGGACCAGCTCGGCATTGGCTCAACAGCTTGCCAGCAGAATCAATTGGGTGTTGGGAGGACCTGGAAGCTGCATTCCTTGATAACTTCCAGGGCACGTATGTGCGACCACCAGACGCTGACGACCTAAGCCATATAATTCAGCAGCCAGACGAATCGGCCAGACAATTCTGGACACGGTTCTTAACTAAGAAAAATCAAATCGTCGACTGTCCGGATGCGGAGGCCCTCGCGGCCTTCAAACATAACATCCGTGACGAGTGGCTTGCCCGGCACCTGGGACAGGAAAAGCCGAAATCTATGGCAGCCCTCACATCACTCATGACCCGCTTCTGCGCGGGAGAGGATTGCTGGCTAGCCCGCAGCAACAACCTCAGCAAAAATTCTGGCAGTCCGGATATCAAGGACCGCAATGGCAGGTCGCGTCGCAACAAGAACAAACGCCGCATTAACGGCGACAATAATGAGGATACGGCAGTCAATGCCGGATTCAGAGGCTCTAAATCCGGTCAGCGGAAAAAGCCATTCAAAAGAACTACTCCGGGTCCGTCCAATTTGGACCGAATACTCGATCGCTCGTGCCAGATACACGGCACCCCCGAAAAGCCAGCTAACCACACCAACAGGGACTGTTGGGTATTCAAGCAGGCAGGCAAGCTAATTGCCGAAAACAACGACAAGGGGCTGCATAGCGATGACGAGGAAGAGACCCGACCACCGAACAATAGAGGACAGAAGGGTTTCCCCCCACAAGTGCGGACGGTAAACATGATATACGCAACCCACATACCCAAAAGGGAGCGGAAGCGTGCACTCAGGGATGTATACGCGATGGAGCCAGTCGCCCCGAAGTTCAACCCATGGTCCTCCTGCCCGATCACTTTTGATCGAAGGGACCACCCCACCAGCATCCGCCACGGCGGATTCGCCGCATTGGTTTTAGACCCAATCGTCGATGGATTTCACCTCACCAGAATCCTGATGGACGGCGGCAGCAACCTGAACCTGCTTTATCAGGATACAGTGCGCAAAATGGGCATAGACCCCTCAAGGATTAAACCCACAAAGACGACCTTTAAAGGCGTCATACTAGGTGTAGAGGCCAATTGTACAGGCCTAGTTACACTAGAAGTGGTCTTCGGATCCCCGGATAACTTCCGAAGCGAGGAGTTAATCTTCGACATAGTTCCGTTCCGCAGCGGCTATCATGCTCTGCTCGGACGTACCGTGTTTGCAAAGTTCAACGCGGTGCCGCACTACGCATACCTCAAGCTCAAGACGCTAGGCCCTCGAGGAGTCATCACGGTCAACGGAAACACTGAACGCTCTCTCTGAACGGAGGAACATACAACGGCTCTCCCGGCAGAAGTACAGTGCAGCCTCTTAAGGCAATTCTCGAGTCCGGCCGCTAAGCGACCGGACACGGCTAAACGCGCCCGGAGTAACCTACAACAAGACCACCTGGCACGTTCCGAGCACGCGTAGCAATGCGTCCCTAGCCCCAGCCCCTGCAAAATTGCAAGACTGGTCCTTCGCGTACATCATTACGCTCTGGAGATACCATGGGCATAGGGGGAGGGGCACGACCACGATAGGCCCAGAATGCTGCTTAACCACACCAGGGGCTCTCAAGTGTGTCGTTCTTTTTTTTTTTATCTTTTTCTTTTTTTTCTTACCCACATGACTCCGTTCATCAGAGGCCGTGTCCGGCAGTAGACCGGCCGAACTCATGATGCAAAAGCCAGGTAAGGAGAAATGCTACGACGAATATCCAGGTGGTCTCCATTACGAGCATTAAATCTGTTTTATACACCATTCCGCAGCCTACCCCTGGAGGGGGACATGTTTAATAGTCCCATCCCTTGTTTACCGCACTATTTGTATCGTTCTGCATTCACGACAGTATTTCTTGAATAAAACAATGCAGCACATTTTTGCTTATAATTGCATTTCTTTCTTATATATATGTTCATTTATGACATGTTGCATCCGTACACTTTGGTACGGCTAAATACACCAGGGGCTTATGTTTCCCGCATCATGGTGTGATAAGTCCGAACACTTTCACAAGTGCGGCACCCCGAACTTATAACATTATATGCATCGGCTCCGAATCATGTCTTGGGTCAATAGTTGGGTTTGTCCGGCTCCCATGTTTTGGTACCTTACGTTCCGTTGTATCGGCTAAGGTACCACTGGGAGAACCACTGCGATTGCGCCCCAGTTGAGCTGGGCGAGCGCCTTAGTGGAGAAAGCTAAAATTGACCGTCATGATGAGGCGAGAGTCGGTCGCTGTTCGAGAGGTCCTTTTCGAGTCCCTAAAGACTTATGCCGCTTAGAGCGAGGAACCGGCTTTGTCCGGCCCAGGCGTGGATAGCGCCCCAAATTCAGCCTTCCAAACACTAGGGGCTTCGCCGAAATTTAAAATTATAGAATTCTATGGCTAAGTGAGAGTGTTCAAGCATTATAAGTCCGGTTGCCTCGTTCGTTGTGTTGAGCGCCTCCCTAGATGGACCCAAAAATGGGAACAAGAGTGCTCAAATTTAGCCCGAACACCCCAGCACTCGTGGCATGGGGGCTGAAGCCGACGACTTGCCATCTCTCAGATTTGATAAACGGCCGCACAGAAGGTAATATTTTAAATTAACAAGCGTTGCTTAGCGCATATGAACAAAGTTTTCAGCGCACATGATAACAAAATGCGAGTCTACTCAAATATTACATCTTTGGAGCATTCACCCGTAATATTGCGGGCACCCTTCAGCACACTCTTATAATACATCTCGGGCGTGCGATACTCCTTGCCCGGCGGTGGTACGTCCGTCTCAAGCTTCTCAGCATTCATCTTGCCCGATTGCACCTTTGCGCGGGCAAGGGCCCGACGGGCACCATCAATACAGGCGGAGTGCTTGATGACTTCAACCCATGGACACGCATCCACCAGCCGCCGCACCAGGCCGAAGTAGCTCCCAGGCATGGCCTCCTTGGGCCACAGCCGAACTATGAGGCCCTTCATGGCCTGCTCGGCCACCTTGTGGAGCTCGACCAGCTGCTTCAGCTGGTCGCTAAGGGGCACCGGATGTCCGGCCTCAGCATACTGAGACCAGAAGACCTTCTCCATCGAGCTCCCCTCCTCGGCCTTGTAGAAAGCGGCAGCATCGGACACACTGCAGGGCAGATCTGCGAATGCTCCTGGAAAGCTCCGAATTCGGGTAAGTGATAGGTAATTCACACTCACATCCTTGCTTTGCATGAAAAATGCCTTACCCGCCGCTATTTTCTTCAACGCCTCGATTTCCCGGAGGGCCTTGTAGGCTTCAGCCTTAGCGGCTTTTGCACTCTCAAGAGCCGATGCAAGCTTGGACTCTCGAGTCTTCGAGTTGCGCTCCAAACTCTCATGTTTTTCCACCAGAGCCTGGAGCTCTTGCTGTAGCTCCGCCAATCGCACCTCCTGCTTCTCTCGCTCGGTGCGCTCCACGGCCGCATTATGTTCGGCCGCGGACACCGCCTCCTTCAGGGTCGCCACCTCGTTCGTGGCCCCTGCAATACCCACGTTATCCTTGTCATTCTTCTTGCAACCAAATCCTTTTCTGTAAGGTACAATTTTAATAAGGTGTTACTCACCTTCCTGGTCCTCGAGCTGCTTCTTGGCACGGCCGAGCTCGTTCTCGGACCGCTCGAGGCTTTGCTTCAAAGTATTGACCTCCGCAGTCAGTGCGGCAGAGGTCAGCAGCACAGCCTGCAACCCCATATTGACATATTTTTTATGACTCCTGTGTATACCTTTTTAGATCCTCAGTCCGGCTTTTCTTTTCGAACACCGAACCGAGCATCAGGGGCTACTGTCTATGCGGTACTATTTTACATATATCAAAATTCTTACCTCAAAGCCTGTTAGAAGGCTGTTGCAGGCCTCGGTCAGCCTGCTCTTGGCGAGTTGAACCTTCTGAATCACCGCACTCATGACGGTGCGGTGTTCCTCTTTGATGGAAGCGCCGTTGAGCGCCTCCAGCAAGCTATCCAGCGCCTCCGGTTGGACGGAGGCCGCCGGCGTCATGGTCTTGCCCTTCTTACGAAGGGGCCGCCCGTCGGACTCCGGAGTCACTACAGGTTCCGGTGCGGAGTCCGGTGCAAAGTCCGGGAGGTTTCCCTGCGGCACCTTCGGGGCCTCCTCCTCCTGGCGGGTCCCTTCCCGGGATCCCACCTCGGCATCATCCGCATCGCGGGGGGTGGAGGCGGTCGGAAGGGAATCCATATCCGACGCACCCAAGGACCCGCTCGACGAAGCGGGAAGATCATCCTTGGGCGGACTGCAGGGTTGTATGCGGCATTAGAAAGATACCATGTGGCGAAAAGAAAAATCATGAAGTTATTCGGGAGTCCGGATATTTACGATCTCGCCAGGGGCTTGGCCCTTAAAGGCCAATCCTCGTCGTTGTCGCCGGCGTTGGCACAGCAGTCCGGGGGAAGAGTCCTTCCCATCTTGGACCCTTCGACCTCCCTTGTTGGGGAGGCCTTCCTTTTCTTCCCTCCCCCCGCTGGGGGAGAGGCCTCTTTCTTCTCCTCCTTGCCTTCGTGGGAGGAGTCCGCCTCGGAGTCACCGGACGATAAGTCCGATGAAACCTGAAAACGGGAACTCTTTCGAGTGCCCGTGGCCTTCTTCTTGGCCTTCTCCGGCACCACGTGGGGTGCCGGAACCAGCAGCCCCTTTAAGGAGGCGTCCGCTGGGTCTTCTGGCAAAGGGGCCGGACAGTTAGTCTGCTCGGCCTTCTTCAGCCAGTCCTGTCAAAGGAGAGGGAGTTTAGATCCCGCATAGAGTCAAACTATGGAAAACAAGTGTCCCGTAAAGGGTAAAATCGCTTACCTCGCTAGCCGGACGCTGCGAGCTGAATCCGCGATCTTCGGTAACGGATGCGGGAGCCTTGGCGCCCTTAAACAGCACCCCCCAGGCCTCTTCGTATGTAGTGTCGAAGAGCCTGCTCAAAGTCTGGTGCTGCGCCGAATCGAACTCCCACATATTGAAGTCCCGTTGTTGGCACGGGAGAATCCGACGGATGAGCATGACCTGGACTATGTTTACAAGCTTGAGCTTCTTGCTCACTAGCTTTTGGATGCAGGCTTGGAGTCCGGTCAGCTCCTCCGAATCACCCCATGTCCGGCCACTCTCTTTCCAGGAGGTGAGCCGTATGGGGATGCCAGATCTGAATTCGAGGGCCGCTGCCCATTCAGGGTCACGTGGCTCGGTGATGTAGAACCACCCCGATTGCCACCCCTTAATGGTTTCCACGAAGGTGCCCTCGAGCCAAGTAGCGTTGGGCATCTTGCCCACCATGGCACCTCCGCACTCCGCTTGGCTGCCCTTCACAACCTTCGGCTTGACACTGAAGGTCTTGAGCCACAAGCCGAAGTGAGGCTAGATGCAGAGGAAAGCCTCACACACGACGATAAACACCGAGATGTTGAGGATGCAATTCGGGGCCAGATCATGGAAATCCAGGCCGTAGTAGAACATGAGCCCCCGGACAAAGTGATGGAGTGGGAAGCCCAGTCCATGGAGGAAATGGGAAAGGAATACTACCCTCTCATGGGGCCTGGGGGTGGGGATGAGCTCCCCCTCGTCGGGGAGCCAATGCACGATGTCGTTGGACAGATATCCGGCGCTGCGCAGCTTCTGGATGTGTCCCTCCGTAACGGAGGAGGCCATCCACTTGCCTCCCGCTCCGGACATAGTTGGAGAAGGTTGAGGTGAGAAGTGCGGACTTGGGCGCTGGAGCTCGAGTTCGCGGAGATGGATAAGCAAAGGAGGAATAAGGCGTAGGTAAAAGGGTGGATCTTTATCCCCTTATATGGGCAGACGAAATCATGCGTCCCCATTGGCCTGATAAAACTCGCTTATCTCCCAAGCGCCGCAATCAATGGCGCGGTTGGGTTACCCACGTCCGTATTAATGGGAATCCCAGAATAAGGGGAACACGATCTCTGCTTCGACAAGACGTGCCAAGGAAACCGCTTCGCTAAACGCGTGGAGGTGGTATAATAAAAACGATTCGAGTAAAGGCTTGGTTGTGGTGTGACGTCACGCCACAAAATACATCAGCAGATTGAACTTGTGTAAATATTATTCTCTCTACGGTGGTATGTGGAATTTATTTTGCAGAGCCGGACATTATCCTGGTGTTCACAATCTTCTATAAATTATTCAGAGGAGGAACCCGCCTTGCAATGCCGAAGACAATATGCGCGCCGGACTCGTCGTCATTGAAGCCTGGTTCAGGGGCTACTAAGGGAGTCCTGGACTAGGGGGTGTCCGGATAGCTGAACTATCATCATCGGCCAGACTCCAAGACTACGAAGATACAAGATTGAAGACTTCGTCCCGTGTCCGGATGGGACTTTCCTTGGCATGGAAGGCAAGCTTGGCGATACGGATATGTAGATCTCCTACCATTGTAACCGACTCTGTGTAACCCTAGCCCTCTCCGGTGTCTATATAAACCAGATGGTTTTAGTCCGTATGACGAACAACAATCATACCATAGGCTAGCTTCTAGGGTTTAGCCTCCTTGATCTCATGGTAGATCTACTCTTGTAATACCCACATCATCAATATCAATCAAGCAGGACATAGGGTTTTACCTCCATCAAGAGGGCCCGAACCTGGGTAAAACATCGTGTCCCTTGTCTCCTGTTACCATCCGCCTAGATGCACAGTTCGGGACCCCCTACCCGAGATCCGCCAGTTTTGACACTGACAACGACAATAGAAGCAAGACCAATAACTTCATCCTTACTAGGCAATTCTTTATCATGGGGTTGTCTACGAAATTTAGCAAAATTAAACTCATGAGTCAAATCATCCAAACCAATTGTAACAATATCCTTTTCACAATCTATCTTAGCATGAACAGTATTCAAGAAGGGTCTACCAAATATAATGGGACAAAAGCTATCTTGTGGGGAACCAAGAACAGGAAAATTAGCAGGATATTTAACTTTCCCACACAAGACTTCAACATCTCTAACAATCCCAACTGGTGAAATAGTATCTATATTGGAAAGCTTAATTGTGGCATCTATTTCTTCTATCTCAGAGGTGCAATATCATGCATAATTTCTGTAAACAAGGAATAATGTATTGCACTAGCACTATCACCCATATCACATAAGCCGTGGTAACAATGATCTCCTATTTTAACAGAAATAACAGGCATGCCTACAATAGGTCCATGTTTATTCTTAGAATCTGGTCTAGCAATTCTAGCAGCTTCATCATAGAAGTAAATAGCATGCCCATCAATATTATCAGCCAAGAGATCTTTAACCATAGCAATACTAGGTTCAACTTTAATTTTCTTAGGTGGTGTAGGTGTTTTAGTATTACTCTTACGAACCATAGTTGAAGCTTTAGCATGATCTTTTATCCTAGCAGGGAAAGGTGGTTTCTCAATATAAGTAGTAGGGACAATAGGATCATTATAAGTGATAGTATTTTCTTCAACTTTAATAGGTGCAACTACTTTTACTTTAGTGGGAGGATTATATTTAAACTAGTTCTGCTTAGGGAGATCAACATGAGTAGCAAATGATTCACAGAAAGAAGCTACTATCTTAGAGTCAAGTCCATATTTAGTGCCAAATTCACGGAAGACATTGGCATCCATAAAAGATTAACACAATCAAACTTGGGTGTCATACCTGACTCCTTACCTGCGTTGAAATCCCAATCTTCAGAGTTGCATTTAATTCTTTCCAATAAATCCCATTTGAATTCAATAGTCTTCATCATAAAAGACCCAACACAAGAAGTATCGAGCATGGAGCGATTGTTGAGAGAAAGCGGAGCATAGAAGTTTTGAATAATCATTTCTCTTGAGAGCTCATGATTGGGGCATGAATATAACATTGACTTAAGCCTCCCCAAGCTTGAGCGATGCTTTCTCCTTTGCGAGGCCAAAAATTATATATGTAATTACGATCATGATGAACAAGATGCATAGGATAAAACTTCTGATGAAATTCCAATTTCAATCGGTTGTAGTTCCATGATCCCATATAATCACATAGCCTAAACCATGTCAATGCCTCTCCCTTCAAAGCTAAAGGGAAGACATTCTTCTTGATAACATCCTTGGGCATACCTGCAAGCTTAAATAATCCACAAATATCATCCACATAGATTAGGTGCAAGTCGGGATGCAATGTTCCATCTTCTGTAAAAGGATTAGCTAGCAGTTTCTCTACCATACCCGAAGGGATTTCAAAGTAAACATTTTCAGTAGGTTCAGTAGGTTGAGGAGCAACTCTTTGCTCTACTGGTCGGGGTGAAGATACCCTGAACAAGCCCCTCAAAGGATTATTTTCCATAGTAACAAGTGACAGTAAATTTCAGCACATTATATAAATTTTTCCTTACCAAGTTCCACTTACCAAAAGCGCTATGCTCCCCGTCAATGGTGCCAGAAAAGAGTCTTGATGACCCACAAGTGTAGGGGATCTATCGTAGTCCTTTTGATAAGTAAGAGTGTCGAACCCAAAGAGGAGCAGAAAGAAATGACAAACGGTTTTCAGTAAGGTATTCTCTGCAAGCACTGAAATTACCGGTAACAGATAGTTCCGTGATAAGGTAATTTGTAACGGGTAACAAGAAATGAAAGTAAATAAGGTGCAGCAAGATGGCCCAATCCTTTTTGTAGCAAAGGCCAAGCCTGGACAAGTTCTTATATGAGAAAAGCGCTCCCGAGGACAAATGGGAATTATCGTCAAGCTAGTTTTCATCACGCTCATATGATTCGCGTTCGTTACTTTGATAATTTGGTATGTGGGTGGACCGGTGCTTGGGTACTGCCCTTTCTTGGACAAGCATACCACTTATGATTAACCCCTATTGCAAGCATCCGTAACTACAAGAGAAGTATAGGTAAACCTAACCATAGCATGAAACATATGGATCCAAATCAGCCCCTTACGAAGCAATGCATAAACTAGGGTTTAAGCTTCTGTCACTCTAGCAACCCATCATCTACTTATTACTTCCCAATGCCTTCCTCTAGGCCCAAACAATGGTGAAGTGTCATGTAGTCGACGTTCACATGACACCACTAGAGGAGAGACAACATACATCTCATCAAAATATCGAAAGAATACCAAATTCACATGACTACTTATAGCAAGACTTCTCCCATGTCCTCAGGAACAAACGTAACTACTCACAAATCATATTCATGTTCATAATCAAAGGGGTATAGATATGCATTAAGGTTCTGAACATATGATCTTCCACCAAATAAACCAACTAGCATCAACTACAAGGAGTAATCAACACTACTAGCAACCCTCAGGTATCAATCTGAGGTTTTGGTACAAAGATTGGATACAAGAGATGAACTAGAGTTTGAGAGGAGATGGTGCTGGTGAAGATGTTGATGGAGATTGACCCCCTCCCGATGAGAGGATCGATGGTGATGATGATGGTGATGATTTCCCCCTCCCGAAGGGATATTTCCCCGGCAAAACAGCTCTGCCGGAGCCCTAGATTGGTTCCGCCAAGGTTCCGCCTCGTGGCGGCGGAGTTTCGTCCCGTAAGCTTGCCTCTGATTTTTTCTAGGGTAAGAGACTTCATATAGCAGAAGATGGCCACCGGAGGGCTGCCAAGGGGCCCACGGGGCAGGGGCGCGCCCTGGGGGGGGGCCCACCCTCATGGGCAGGGTGTGGGCACCCTAACGTTGATTCTTTCGCCGGTATTTTTTATTACTTCCAAAAATGACTTTTGTGGAGTTTCAGGACTTTTGGAGTTGTGCAGAATAGGTCTTCAACATTTGCTCCTTTTCCAGCCCATAATCCTAGCAGCCGGCATTCTCCCTCTTCATGTAAACCTTGTAAAATAAGAGAGAATATGCATAAGTATTGTGATATCACGTGTAACAACAACCCATAATGCAATAAATATCAATATAAAAGCATGATGCAAAATGGACATATCAGCCACCACGCTCTCAGTTCCTCTACATGCCTCCTCACTGAGCTCTAACGCCCAAATCTAGTTTTGTTTATTCCTTAGCAAATCCCCGCCCCCTCCCAGCCATGGGCAATACTCTCAAAGGGCATTGGGGTGGTTTTTTTCGTGATGGACAACACCATTTCAGAGCTACGCAACATGGGGTATCTCTCCACCGACATCGCCTCCCGTGCTCCTGAGGCCAACCAGCAGACACCCGCTCCCAACCAAGGGGGCTGGTAGTTTTTGTTCCCCACCTTCTCTGAGGCCTAGGGTCCCTGTTGCACCCGTTCATGTGTGGGGTGATGTTATATTGTAGGATCGACTTCCACCATTTGGCCTCGAACTCCATCCTCCACCTCGCCTCCTTCATCATGGTGCGTGAGGCATTCCTCCGCGTCGAGCCACACTTCGGCCTCTGGCTGAAGATCTTCGGCATCAAGCCGAAGTCTAGTGGCACTGATCCGGCGGAGTGCGGTGGGGCCATGGTCAGCAAGAACCAGAATGCTGACTGGCTCAAGGGCACCTTCATCAGAATGGTGAAGGAGTGGTAGAGCGAGTGGTTCTACATCACCAAGCCACTCGCCCTGGGCCGGGCTGAGGTCCCAGCCTTGTCGGTCGGGCCCCCAAAGAAGCTTAAATCCTGGAGCGAGAAGGGTGTCATCTGGGGGGACCCTAAGGAGGTGGAGGTATTGATCAAGAAAATCAAGTGGTGGACCACCTAGAAGAACCTCCAGCTCCCCTAGGTGATCAATGTCATGGTCCACCGCCGCATCCTCCCGCTCCAGCTCTGGGCTGCTCCAATGTGGGAGCACAAATCTGGAGTGGTGGGGCCCATTCTCCACTTTTTCCACTTGAACCTAGTCGGCGTGTGGACCCAACTACTCAAGCTGGCCAAGGATAAGATCCCCCTGAAGGGGAAGGACCTGGGTTTCGAGGTCGGCTATGGAGCTCCTCCCGTAAGTATACATTATTACATATGTTCTTTCTTGTGTAGCAAGATAGATCTTTACGAACCACCTGACTCCGCAGTGCTGAAAAGCTTAGCCGCAATGTAGAAAATGCGCTCCCCGGCCCCATTGCCAAAGGAGTCACAACACTCTTCATGGAGGAGCCACGCGTAGTGATCCCCAAGGGATCAAAGCCCCGAAAAGGGCCAAGCGGGTCTTCAGATCCGTGACACCTCGGCCTCCCGGTCTGAGGAGACACACGGGTCCTCCACACATGACGATGAGGAGGAGGACAAGGAAGAGGAGAACCCCCCCCCTTCAAAAGGGAAGAGGGTGGCGTCAAAGGACGTCGAGGCCGCCATGCGGCCGAAGAGGTCGAAGAGGTCCTTGGCCGGGGCCGCCGGCCAGACGTCGGAGCAAATTGTTCACTTTGATGATTCAGAGGAGGACGCCCTTGCCATGGGAAGGAAGAAACCGGCGCCCCGAGGGTATGTGTTTGTTGTTTTCTTATCTAATTTTCGTCAAGTTTCTTTAGCGGGAATGAATTCACCCAAGCACTCTTATGCAACCCATTGAATGCGCGCCAAAGCAACTCCTCTAGCGGGTTGCCTTCTGCCAGCGGCACCCCGGATCCCGACACTCCTCCGCCAACTCATGACGAGCTAGGGTAGGCAACATCTATCCCAGCCCCCCAAGGTGACATGACGGGGGCCGGAGAATCGACCAGCATGGCCCAAGGGGACAAGGTCCCCGAGGTCGCCAAAGAGGGGTTGGGCCAATCCGTGGCCCAGCTGACGTCCGCTCCGGCTTCAATGCCACAGCCGGAGACCCCTCTAGAGGGGACCCACACCGTGTCCACAAGGATGGAGGGCGTGCCCTCTGGTCTTGTGGGTCCCATGAAGCTCCACCGACCTCAACTCCAACTCCATATATTCACGTTCAGGGAGAAAAATAATCAGAGAGAACGATTCATCGCGTTTTATGATACGGAGCCACATCCACCTCCTGTTCTTCCTGGGGGGCAGGTGTGGGGTCTGTTCGGGGCTCCGGAGAGGGGAAATCATCGTTGTCGTCATCATCAACCATCCTCCATCACCAATTTCATGATGCTCACCACCGTGCATGAGTAATCCCATCGTAGGCTTTGTTGGATGTGATGGGTTGGATGAGATTTACCATGTAATCGAGTTAGTTTTGTTAGGGTTTGATCCCTAGTATCCACTATGTTCTAAGATTAATGTTGCTATTGTCGGTGTTCTGGGAACGGGGGTACCCAGACTTGACTGCCTGTGGCCTGCAACGTGGCTCAAGGAGTGGCCCAGTATGGCCCGTCTTCATCAACACAAGCTCAAGACCCTCGCGAGGGGCCAAGCCTCGCGGGGCGGACAACAGGAAGCTTTCTCAGGCGCAACCTCGTCAGGCTGGCTCGCGAGGAGGCAGAGAGATCAAGGCGGGGTACCTCCCAAGGTGCCCGTGACGCAAGCCATGACGACCAAAGCTAGGCTAGCACTAGGCGGGCGCCGCCCTGCGCAGTGTCCTTGCTTCCCCTTTGGTGCAAAGGGGGCAAGCGCAGGCCAAGGTATCAAGCAAAGGCTACCATTTCGGTGCAACAAGACCATGACCAGCAAAACAGCAGGATGGAGGTCATCATGGAGCCTAAGACGGCGTCATCATCAGAGCCTTTGGCAGGCGAGGACCAACTTTAGTCAGGATAAGTGTACTAGAAGTTCCCTTTCAAAATGGCCAATTGTTGGCGCCCTTCCCACTCAATATTTGGGAAGAGGACCAGGGCCTCACTCTATAAATAGGACTAGCCATTCTCTAGGCAGGGGATCGACCAATCGAACCTTAGCCAGAACCACCCACACCAACACAAGAACTCCTCCCCTCGCGAGGCTGTTCTTCCTTTGTATTGTTCATCATCAGCCCCTGAGGCAATTCACACACCACACACTAGAGTAGGGTATTACACCACAATGGTGGCCTGAACCAGTATAAACCTTGCATCCCTTGTGTTGTTCTTCGTGTAGCCTAGATCCTTTGCGAGATGACGAGACATGAGTTGGTAGAGGAGTGATCTCCGTGCGCACCCCAGAGTTCAAACCTTAAGGGTCTGCCGGAACCCGATATCCGACATTTGGCGCGCCAGGTAGGGGTGCGCCAGAATCACGCCTTCCGCCGTCTTGCATTTCGTCATCCGTCGCAACCATGTCTGACGCTCGTCGAGCCCGCGCTGAGCGCCGGGCTGCCCTCGCGGCCCATGTCGCCCATATGGCCCCCGTTGGAGGGCCTCCCCATCGTTCCCCGTCGCCTGCCGCCCACGCCGCCACTGGCCCGGCGGGGAACGAGCAGCAGGCCTCATCCCTGCATCTTTCGGTGCAGCGAGGAGGCCGCACTGCCACCCAGTCGCCGACTCCAGCCGGTTCATCGTCCCACGCCCGTCGCGCCCCCACGGACGCGCACAACGTGCTGCTCCTGGCGCGAGAGCTCCTGCACTACCATCCTGTCGACGACCTCAACGAGGACTGGCTCGCCCGCATTAGCGAGCTCGTCAGCGCTGCAGGGGGCTCTCCTATGCCCTCTCTCTCGCTGCCTCGCCCTCCATCCTGTGCAGGAGGCTTGGATCGGGAGGTGCCTCCGCCACCTCCTCCCTGAGAAGGCGCCTTGGCTCCATGGCGCGCGGCCCCGGGACGAGACCCACCGCGTCCGGTGCCCGCGTGACAAGAAAAGAGCTGCCAAGAATTCCCTTGTCCCCAAGAAGCTGCCCGTGTGCTCCCCGCACCGGCGTGGCATGACCGCGCTCCTGCTCCAGCGCGCCAAGACCCCGCGCTGCTCCTGGCGGCATCGTGCGGAGACCTCCAAGATCAAGCCTTTCGTCACCAATGGCCTCCTGTGGCCACTGCGGGCTGCCGTGCCTTCACCGCCGAGCTGCGCAGCGTAGCCTGGCCGGGCAAGTTCAAGCCTGATCTGCCTCCGTGCTACGACGACACGGCTGACCCTGCGGAGTTCGTCCAGCTCTACGAGTTGGGCATCGAGGCGGCCGACGGGGACGAGAAGGTCATGGCGAACTGGTTTCCCATGGCGCTCAAGGACGGTGCCCGCACCTGGCTCCTGAACTTGCCTCCCAGCACGATCTCCTCCAGGGACGAGATGCGCACTCGCTTCATCGCCAACTTCCAGGGCACTCGTGACCGGCCCCCGGCCATGAGTGACCTGCGCCACATCAAGCAACAGCCAGGAGAGACCTTGCAAAAGTACATCCAGCGCTTCAACAACGCTCGCCTCAAGATTCCCAGGGTGACTGAGGAAGACATCATCTTAGCCTTCTCTCACGGCGTGCGTGACATCAAGATGAAAGAGGAGCTAGCAATCCATGAAGACCTGTGCACATCCCTGGAGTTGTTCAACTTGGCGACCAAGTGCGCCATAGCTGAGGAAGGACGCCTCTCCCTCCTGGAGCTTCCGGCTGCCGATCCAGAAGAGAAGAAGCCCAAGGTCAAGATTGTGAAGCGCAAGGGGGATGATGTGCTTGCAGTAGAGCCAGACACCAAGCGAGGCAGGGATCAGCCTGAGTCATCCAAGGGCAGCCGGTACTGCGTGTACCACGAGCTCCACACCCACAACACCAACGAATGCCAAGAGCTCAGGGCTGCGCGAGATGGGCGTATCGGCCAACGCCCCGAGCGCAACGACCAGGGCTATGGCCAAGGAGGAGGAAGAGGTGGAGGATGATGGGAAGACCGTGGCCCTCGCCAAGGGTGGCGTGACCACCCTCGCGAGGACCGCTGGCAGGACCAGCCTCACCAGAGAGGCTGGAGGGATTAGCCTCATGAGGATCGCCCTCAAGGCAACGCATGCCTCCCTCCTCTGCCACCTCCGCCGAGGAGGAATGAAGAACATCATCAGGACAAAGGGGCTGGGGGCTTCCAGGAGCCGCGCGCAATCGCTTGCATCCTGGGCGGCGCTCAGGCCCCAGCCTCTCAGCGCATCTTCAAACAGTTTGCTCGCGAGGTGAATGCAGTCCTCCCCAAGCTTGAGGCCACGCGCCCTCTCAGGTGGTCAGCGTGCGCCATCACGTTCAGCTCAGCGGGTCAGCTCAAGTGCGCAGCCACGGCCGGAGTCCTCCCGATGCTTTGCTCCCCAGTCATCAGCAATGTGCAAGTCACCAGGACCCTCATCGATGGCGGAGCGGGACTCAACGTCCTGTCCGTCAAGACATTCAACAATCTCCAAGTGCCATACGATTAGCTTCAGCCAACCAAGCATTTCTCAGGAGTCACTGATGGTTCCACCGTTCCAATAGGGCAAGTTCGCATTCCTGTCACCTTTGGGCAGCACAACAACTACCGCACCGAGCTCATTGACTTCGACGTCGCCCACATTCGCCTGCCATACAATGCCATCCTTGGTTATCCAGCCCTGACCAAGTTCATGGCAGTGACTCATCACAGCTACAATGTCCTCAAGATGCCAGGAAGTGGTGGAGTCATCATGGTGCCTTGTGAGTAGAGGGATGCAGTGTGTTCTCTTGAGCGTGCTTTTCAAGCCGCGGCAATCGAAGACTCAGATCACAGGAGCAGAAGACTTCCCGAGGCAGTCCCCAAGAAGAAGAAGGCATCACCTGGTCCGAACCTTCGGGAGGCAGGCCCCTCCAGTGGCATTGTGTCAGGATCCGCGCCCTTTCAAGGGGCACCACCCTCTGTCGCATAGGAAGGCGCGCTCAGCGCCCTCCTCGGGCAAGGCTCGGGGGCTCTCTCCTGGAGGGTCACCGACTTTGCCAAGGTCATGAGGGAGGCGCTCGGGCACCACTTGGAGGCGTGCTTCAAAGCACGTTTCCCTCAGGAAGGAACGAGGCAAGTAGGGCCAAACCTTCGGGAGTTCATCAGCGGGATCATTCAGGAGCTGCAGCAGTCAAGAGTCATGAATGGCAGCCGCCGCTTCCCGCCGTAGCTCCCCATCTAGGCGAGGATGGTGGGCTGCGCGTCTGCATCGATGTACCAGGGCTCAACCGAGCCGCCTCTCAGGAGCGCCTCTGGCCCTCATGCGTGGGACGTTGCAAGGGTCCACCCCACAGCTATGCTCACATGCCTTTCGGTCTGCCGAACACAGCTGCCGCGCGTCAGCATCTTATGAGGAAGCATTCTCGAGGCTCAGGAGGTCGGGCATTCTGCAGTCCTGGCAGAGATGGAGATGGCCCTTGAAGAGCCGCCTGCGCCCCCGGTGCCTCCCGAGGCTCCTGGGCCCGGGGGCTCGTGAGGATTGGCTTCGGCAGCGCACGTCGTCAGCTACTTCAGCATTCCTTCATCTCCAACATCATCAGGTGACATCCATCGAGTTTCATTTTCAGCTGGGAGTGCCCCCAGGGCTGCATCATTCCCAGGCCACGTGGGTCCGTCTCTACGGCATGTATCTCTTTTGTTTATGCCTTCAGGTTACCTTGTTGGGGGCGCCCCTTGGGCTGCATTATCCCCAAGCCACTCGGGCCTGACCCAGCGGCATGCATCTTTCTCGCATCTATTCAGGTCATGCATTTGACCCGCCATGATTATTACTTGATGCCTATGACGGCGCCCTTCTTCCCTCATGCTAGCCGCTTGCACGTTAAAAGGGGGGGGGTACCTGAGCATCGCGACTCACGGGCTCTTACTGGCTCTCCAGCCCTCACCTCCTGGCCTTGTCCACGGCATCGCGGCCTGGAATACCAGTGACGGCTGAGCTCGCTCGAGGGCCGGGACCTGAGGACGTAGAGCGTTAGAATTTAACCAAATTTGCAGGAACACATCACAAACAAAGGCCCAGAGCCAGGCACAACCCGCCTTGAGGTAGGGCCCCGTGAGTCCTGCGCTGCTCACGGGTGCCCAGATACACCTCGTCAAGCCCTACTGTGCCAGCCACTTGTCTGGGCGGGGCTGTTGTCGGTGTTCTAGGAACGGGGGTCCCCAGACTTGCCTGCCTGCGGCCTGCGGTGTGGCTCAAAGGGGGCCCAGCACGGCCCATCTTCATGAGCGCAAGCCCAAGACCCTCGCGAGGGGCCAAGCCTCGCGGGGCGGACGACAAGGAGCTTCCTCAGGCACCGCCTCGTCAGGCTGGCTCACGAGGAGGCGGAGAGTTCAAGGCGGGGTACCTCGCGAGGTTCCCATGACGCAAGCCATGACGACCAAGGGCGCCAGCCGGGCGCCAGCCCGCGCAGTGTCCTTCTTTCCTCTTTGGTGCAAGGGGAGCAAGCGCAGGCGAGAGCATCAAGCAAAGGCGTCCATTTCGGTGCAACAAGACCAAGACCAGTCCAACGGCAGGATGGAGGTCATCGTGGAGCCCAAGTCAGTGTCACCACCAGAGCCTTTGACAGGCGAGGACCAACTTTAGTCAGGATAAGTGTACTAGATGTTCCCCTTCAAATTGGCCAATTGTTGGCGCCCTTCCCGCTCAATATTTGGGAAGAGGCCAAGGGCCATCGCCTATAAATAGGACTGGCCACCCACAGGGTAGGGGGGATGGATCAATCCATCCGACCGGCAAAGAGAAAGAGACCACAAGAACAGACCCTCGCGATCCTAGCGATTCGGCGTGGAACAGGTAGGTAGAAGGCAAAACCTCCGCACGCACCCCAGTGTTCGAACCTCAAGGGTCTGCCAGAACCCTAAATCCGACATTTGGCGTGCCAGGCAAGGGTGCGCCGGGATCCACCTTCTGCCACCTTGTGTCCCGCCGCATCGTCATCACCATGTCCGGAGACCAAGCGGGCAACCCTGCCCCCTGGACATCTTGGCCCGCCGGCGCAGAGCCGCTCGCCCAAGGCAACCCAGTGCCCCAGGCAGCTCGCGGTCCACAGGGCGCTGCGGGCCGTGGGCAACGCGGACAGACCCCGACAGCCCTCACACCGCGACAAACGCGGTCGGCAGCAAGAGCCTCCAACCATGCCGCGGCCACGGCGCCGTACACTCGCCGGGAGCAGGCGAACTCAAGGGCCGCGCTCACGTGGCCTGAGAGCTGCTGCAGTGCAGGCTGATGGAAGGTGGCCGCGATGTGCTGCTGGAGCGGGTGGCAGAGCTCCTGGGCTTTGCTGCCTCGGGGGCTCACCCCTTCTGCACTCAACTCCCATCTCAGGCCCAGAGCAGCCCGCGCGGGGGCCCCTCACGCGCCCGCGGGCTCCAAGGCTACCCCGGTGCCAATGAAGCCGTCGGCACCGGGCCAGCGGTTGCGCTGACTCCGCTCCCCGCTGGCGAAGAAGGACTCATCACAACCCACGACCCTAGTGGGCCGCCGCATTACCATCCCCAGGTTGGCACATCAAGCAGAGCTTCATGGCACGGGGAGCACTATGATGTGGCCTTCGGGGTGGCGGCCCCCGAAGAGTACGTGCCCCGCATGTTGGACCAAGGGCACCCGCGCGAGGGAGAACAAGGCTCGCTCCTCAGCCCAAGCTGGGGGGACGAGGCACCAGAAGCTGAGCTCTTCCAGGAGTCCCGGGTCGGCCCCACCGACCACGCTAGAAGCGACGATTATAGGGTACCATTAATTCCTCAGGAGCAGGCATACGCTAATCATGGGTCGCACGAGATGCAGGTCGCCGCAGCGAGCTGCTGCCCCGCTCCCGCAGCCTCCTACCCCTCAGGAGGAGGGCATTGGGGGCCGCAGGGGTGGGGCCGAGATCTGACATCACCACCGCGGCGTTCAGAGCAAGGCGTTCCCAGGAGGTAGGCCCTCCGCTGGGGAGGCGCCTCAGGGCCTGCCCTTGGCGGAGGACCCGTGGTCGTCGGGGGAACCGCTGGCGACCGCTCTACCCCATCGGCGGCGTCCTGGTTTCCGGTCATCGTTGATGGCACTAGAGTGTGGCGCAAGGCGGGGCCCTCGTCTGGCGATATGAAGCAAGGCCGGTACCTGTGAAGAAGGCCCAGCGCCTGAGAAGCTCGCCGCCCCGTGACACTCTCACGTAATAATGAGTGGGGCTGTACACGCCCCAGAGTCTCAGGGGTGCCGGCCTCAGGCCCTGGGGCTCCCTCCCACGCCCAGTGGCAGCACTTAGCTCCGCGCTGGTGAGAAGACGTCCAAGACTAGACTAGGTGCCGGACACGGCCTTTTTCTGCCTTCGTTCCCTTTCCCTTGGTTGTTGCTTTCCCCTGCTGGATTTAAATTGGATTCGGATTTGTGATTTGCATGTGTTCGGGGAAGGGGTGCTTAGTCTCATTTGAGCAATCTCTCGCGTTTCGGTTACGACCTCGCCTCAGCTGCCTCCCCTCGTGAGACCCTCGCGAGCCAGGTCTGGCCTAGCTTGCGTGCAGTCCAGACTGCCGCCGCCATATCCTCTCAGGAGACTTTTTCACTATAGATCCTACGGATTCGATCAAAAGGCATTCGAGACGCCACATCCTCCCGTGTATTATCTTAGGACGCACACGGGACAAAGGTAAAACTAGCCATCCGGTTCTTCACCAAGCCAACCACTTGGCGCGGGCACGTGGGCCGTATAGCGTCCACTAGTACGACGAACATAAGCTTTACATGAGGGGCACCCCCTCCCAAAATTCTCTTACAATCGGCAGGTCGAAAAGCCTGAGTTCTATTCATGCAGGGTAAGAAAATAGGAGCAACGCGCGGTCAGTCGGATAAATCCCCCAATGCATCCTCAGGAGCACCACCTGAACCGTCGCTGGCGTCGCTGGCCTCGCCATCACCTTCCGCGTTGTCGCCGGCGGCGTCAGGACCGTTCACCACGCCGCCCTCGTCGGCGGCCACGATTGCATCATCATCGTCTGAGGCGAAGGCCCTGACAAGAGCGTCCACATTGTCTTCCACCCAGTCCGCCAGGTCGCTCCGGACGTCCTGGGGAACTGGGGCGATGGCAGCGTCAAAGTCAAAGTGAGGGTCCATGTTCTGGAGATGGCTGAAGACGCGGGAGAAGGCGCGCCCGAGAAGGGCGCGGCTCCCTTCCTCCACCAACCTGTTGGCCCTGACCGACCGCGCCTCCAGCTGCGTCACTATGTCGGTGAAGAACTGAAGGTTGCCAGCGTAGTTGGTTGCATGCGGCGCGCCAACGACCGCCTCCCAGATGTTGCCCAAGGCCGCGTTGGCTCTCTCCCGAAGCGTGGCGATCATGGGGGCGTGCTCATGCTCCAGGAGCTGTTGCTGGCGTATCTCGTCCGCATTCTAGCGCGCAACGGCCTCGGCCTCGTCCAGCCGTTGGCGAAGAAGAAGCTCCTCGGCGCGAGAAGTAGTTGACTCCCCCTGCGCCACTTCAAGCGCGGCCCGCAAGGCATCACCCCGCTGCGTCGCTTCCTCCATCTTGGTCCTCAAGACGGTGGTCCTACCTTCAGCCTCGGTCCGGATCAACGCCAGCCTCTCCTCGAACTCATGCTCGAGGTTCGAGCGCGCCGTTGCCACCCGGCGTCTGACCTCCTCCAAGACACGGGTTTCCCATGCAGCGACATCATTCTCCTCTCAAGTCACCAAGCGCTCCCTTGTCTCCAGGCGCTCGTACTCATGAGCGCATTCGGCAGCCTCCAACGTCAGCGCTTCCTCACGCCTCGGGAGCTCCGCTGGGTCACCGGAAGTCACCTTCTTCGACGCGAGGGCCGCCTCGTGCAGCTCCACCTGCTCCTCCAGTGAGCGGCACTGGGCCAGGAGTTCCCGTGCCCGCTCTTCCGTCGCCTCTCGCCGCTGGTCAGCTTTCCGGGCCTCCTCGGCGGCCTGGGAACAGGCCACCCAAGAGGCCGCCAGCGACGCCTTGGCCTCCTCATCCTCAAGATCGCATTGGCGGCACGCGAGGGAAACTGCCGCCTCCAACTCGCGCTTTTCCGCAACCAAACGCAGGCCCTCGGCCTCAAGGCGCGCGTCTTCATCAGCAAGCTCTTCACCAAGTAGGCTCACCGCGTCAGCCGCCCTTCGAAGGAACCCTTGGCGAAGAGCGCGACGCTCCCGAGCGCGCTCAAGTACGTCTTCCAGGCCGTCATCCGCCCCAAGCAAGCGCCGGGGGGCACTGATCAGTGCTCCCCCTCCGGGCAGGGGGCTGGGGGTTGGCACCCTTGAAGTGACCGGGCGCGCCTCGCCAGAAGCCCGGCCTGGGGCCAGTCCATCCCCAAGTGAAGAGCGCTGGGAATACCCCAGCCAATCGCGATCCACGACCAAACGAGAAGCCCACGGCAGGCTGGCTGGGCCCTGAGAAGGCTCGTGAAGGAAGGTCACGAGGCGTGCGGAGCCGCGTTGCGCCTCGGGATGATTCGCCTCTTCGACCGGCCTCACCACAAGGGCTCGACTTCTCGGGACGACCGGAGATGGTGGAGAAGGCGGAAGCAGGGGGATGGCTCCTCAGTCATCTCCGTGAGCTCGGGAGGAAGGGCCCTGCGGAGCAAGGTTCATGAAGGGCAGCAGAAGAATCTGGAGCTGGGAAGGGAGAGGACTTACTCATCGATGGCGAAGTACTTTCTGCGCTTTAGCGGGCGACAAGGGTAATCGTCGCCCAGGGCCTCCCTTCTCTTCTGGAGGGCCTCAAAGTCCATGCAGAAGCGTCCCAAGAGTTCAGCGCAGGGGTCAGCTGGCAGCAAAGAGGAAGCATCAAGGTGGCCCGCGTTAGGGGCCGAATCGTTTTTTTCTTTGTAATATGGACGCACTTCCTTGCGTGTGAAGATGTAGCTGGTGTCGGCATTCTGGGAACAGGGGTACCCAGACTTGCCTGCCCGCGGCGTGGCTCAAGGGGTGGCCCAGTACGGCCCATATTCATCAATAGAAGCTCAAGACCCTCGCGAGGGGCCAAGCCTCGCGGGGCGGATGACAGGAAGCTTCCTCGGGCACGGCCTCATCAGGCTGGCTCGCGAGGAGGCGGAGAGATCAAGGCGGGGTACCTCACGAGGTGACCGTGACGCAAGCCATGACGACCAAAGCCAGGCGGGCGCCGGCATGCGCAGAGTCCTTGTTTCCTCTTTGGTGCAAAGGAAGCAAGCGTACGCAAGAGTATCAAGGAAAGGCAACCATTTTGATGCAACAAGACCAAGACCAACAGAACGGCAGGATGGAGGTCATCATGGAGCCCAAGCCGGCGTCACCGCCAGAGTCTTTGTCAGGCGAGGACCGACTTTTGTCAGGATAGGTGTACTAGATGTTCCCCTTCAAAATGGCTAATTGTTGGTGCCCTTCCCGCTCAATATTTGGGAAGAGGCCCAGGGCCTCTCTTTATAAATAGGACTAGCCACTCTCAAGGCAGGGGATCGAGCAGTTGAACCCTAGCCAGAACCACAAACCCGAGAACACCCCTCGCGAGGCAGTTCTTCTTTGTATTGTTCATCATCAGCCCCTGAGGCAATCCACCACGCCACAAACTAGAGTAGGGTATTAAAACACAATGGTGGACCGAACTAGTATAAACCTCGTGTCCCTTGAGTTGTTCTTCGTGTAGTTTAGATCCTTGCGAGGTGACAAGACATAGGTAGGTAGGAGGTGCGATCTCCGCGTGCACCCCAGAGTTCGAACCTAGAGGGTCTGCCGGAACCCGAAATCCGACATTTGGCACGCCAGGTAGGGGTGCGCCGGAATCCCTCTCCCACCACCTCGCGTCCCGTCGCATCGTCGTCATCATGTCCGGCGACCCAACGGGCAATCCTGATCCCTGGGCGGCCTGGCCCGCCCGCGCAGAGCCGCTCGCCCAGGGCGACCTCAACCCTGTGCCCCAGGCAGCCCGCGGTCCGTAGGGCGCTGCGGGCCGCGGGCGACGCGGTCAGGCGACGTCAGCTCTCACGCCGCGGCAAGTGCGGTCAGCGGCGAGGGCCTCAAGCCACGCCGCGGCCACAGCGACATACACCCTTGCGAGAGCAGGCGAACTCAAGGGCCACGCTCATGGTGGCCCGAGAGTTGCTGCAATGCAGGCTGTTGGAGGGCGGCCACGACGTGCTGCTGGAGCGGGCGGCAGAGCTCCTGGGCTTCGCCGCCTCGGGGGCTCAACCCTTCTGCACCCAGCCACAGCCTTAGGTCCAAGGCGGACCGCATGGGGGGCCCGCACGCGCCCGCGCAGCCCTAAGCGGATTCCAAGGCTACCCCAACGCCAACCTGGCCATCAGCACCGGGCTAACAACGGCGCCGCCTCCGCCTCCGGCCAGCGAAGGAGGACTTGCCATAGCACGCGGTCCCAGTGGACCACTGCGCTACCACCCCCAGGTTGGCACATCGAGCAGGACTGTATGGCACACGGGGCACTATAGCGAAGCATTTGGGGCGGCGGCCCCGGAAGCGTACGTGCCCCACATGATGGACCAAGGGCACGCGCAGGAGGAAGACCATGGCTTGTTCCTCGGCCCAAGCTGGGGGGAAGAAACACCAAAAGTTGAGCTCTTTCAAGAGCCCCAAGAAAGCCTCATCGACCGTGCTGGAGGCAGCGGCTACCGGGTACCGTTAATTCCTCAGGAGCAGACATACACTAACCATGGATCACAGGAGGTACAGGTCGTCTCGGCGGATGGCTGCCCCAACCCAGCAACCTCCTACCCCTCAGGAGGAGGGCACCGAGGGTTGCAGGAAAGGGGCCGAGATTCGGCATCACCACCGCGGTGTTTGGAGCAAGGCATCCTCAGGAGGTAGGCACTTTGCCGGGGAGGTGCCTCAGGGCCTGCCCCCGGCAGAGGACCCGTGGTCGTCGGGGGAACCGCTGGAGACCGCTCTATCCCATCAGCGACGTCCTCGGTCTTCGGCCGTCGTCGATGGCAATAGAGTGTGGCGCAAGGCGGGGCCCTTGTCTGGCGATATGATGCAAGTCCGGTACCTGTGAAGAAGGCCCAGTGCCTGTGAAGCTCGCCACCCCGTGACACTCTCACGTAATAATGAGTGGGGTTGTACACGCCCCGGAGTCTCCGGAGAGCCGCCCTCGGGCCTCGGGGGCTCCCGCCCACGCCCAGTGGTAGCACTTAGCTCCGCGCTGGTGAGAAGATGTCGAAGACTAGACTAGGTGCCGGACGCGGCCTTTCTGCTTTCTTTTTTGCCTTTTTGTCGTTTTCTCCCCTGTTCGAATTTAAGTTGGATTTGAGCTTGAGACTTGCGCGTGTTTGGGGAAGGGGTGTTTAGTCTTGTTCGAGCAATCTCTCGTGTTCTGGCTGCTGCTTTGCACCCATCCAGCTTCAGCTGCCTCCCTTCGCGAGCCCCTCGCGAGTCGGGCCAGGCCCAGCGTGCGCGCAGCCCGAACTGCCGCCACCGCGCCTTCTCAGGAGGCTTTCGCTACAGGTTCAATGGATTCGTTCGGAAGGCACTCAGGACACCACGGCCCTCCCACGGTCTCTCTCAGGGCCCACGCGGGTCAAGGGTAAACAAGCAAATTGACTCATCGCGAGGACAATCGCTCAGCGCAGTCATATAGGCAACATCGTATCTACAATTACGCTAACCGCAAGTTTTTTACAGGAGGGGCTCCCCCTCCCCAAAATGCTCTTACTACCCTCAGGGCCAAGCCCAAGCTCTCTCTGTGCAGGATAAAAAATAGGAGCAGCACGCGGTCAATCGGATAAATCCCCCAATGCATCCTCAAGGGCGCCACCTGAATCGTCGCTGGCATAACTGGCCTCGCCATCACTCTCTGCGTCGCCGTCGGCAGCGTCCGGCGTTCACCACGCCACCCTCATCAGCAACCACGACCACCCCGTCGTTATCAGTGGTGAAGCCCCTGACGAGGGCGTCTACGTTGTCTTCCACCAAGTGCGACAGGTTGTCCCGGACGGCCAGGGGTACCGGGGCGATGGCGGCATCAAAGTCAAACTGGGGATCCATGTTTTGAAGATGACTGAAGATGCGAGAAAAGGCACGCCCGAGCAGGGCATGGCTCCTCCCCTCCACCAACCTGTCGGCCCTGCCCGACCGAGCCTCTAGCTGCATCACCACATCAGTGAAGAACTGAAGGTTGCCGGCATAGTTAACCACATGATGCTGCCCAACGGCTGCCTCGCAGATGTTGCCCAGGGCCGTGTTGGCTCTCTCCCGGAGCGTGAGGAGCATGGGGCCATGCATGTGCTCCAAGGTCTGCCTTTGGCGAATCTCGTCCTTGTTCCGCTGCGCAACAGCCTCAGCCACATCAACTCTCTGCTGGAGAAGAAGCACCTCGGCGTGAGAGGAGGCCAGCTGCCCCTGTGCCGCGCCAAGGGCGGCCCCGGCAGCATCAGTGCGCCACGTTGCTTCATCCAGGCTGGCCCTCAGGGCGATGGTTCTGCCTTCTGCTTCGACCCTGGTCATCTCCAGCCTCTCCTCGTACGCATGCCCGAGGTTCGAGCGCGCCTCCGCCACCCGGTGCTCAACCTCCTCTAGGACTCGGGCTTCCCGCGCGGCAACATCTTCCTCCACTTGCACCACCAGGCGCTCTCTCGTCTCCAGCCGCTCAAGGTCACGAGCACGCTCGGCGGCCTCCAGCATCAGTGCCTCCTCGCGTTTCTGGAGCTCTGCCTGGTCGACCGACGCCCCCTTCATTGACGCAAGGGCCGCCTCATGCAGCTCCACCTGCTGCTCCAGGGAGTTACTCCAGGCCTGGAGCTCCCGCGCCCGCTCCTCTGCGGCCTCGCGCTACTGGTCAGCCTCCCAGCCCCCCTCGGTGGCCTAGGAGCAGGCCTCCTGAATAGCCACCAACGATGCCTCGGCCTTCGCATCATCGAGGTCGCGTCGGTAGCGCGCAAGGGCTATGGCCACCTTCAGCTTGCGCCTCTCTTCAGCAAGGCGCAGGCCCTCGGCCTCAAGGCGTGCGTCCTCAACGACAAGCTCTAGACCAAGCTGGCTCACTTCGTCGGACGCCCTCTGGAGAAACCCTTAGTGGAAGGCGCGGCGCTCCCGAGCGCGCTCAAGCACGTCTTCCACGTCGTCCTCCACCCCCGGCTTATGCGGAGGGCCACGAACCGGCATACCCCCTCTGGGCAGGTGGCTAGGGGCTGGCGCAATCGTGGTGTCCAGGAGCGCTCTGCCAGAAGCTTGGCCCTGAGCCCGTTCGCCCTCGCGGGAAGAATGCGAGGAAGACCCTAGCTAGTCACAGTCCACAACCAAGGTCCGGGGCAGGCTGGCTATGCCCCAGAAGGGCTCACGAAGGAAGGGTGCAAGGAACACAGGATCAGGATGCACCGCAAGATGGCTCACCTCTCCAACCGTCCTCACCACCGGGGTAGCGCTCGAGCTCGGAACGCTTGGAGTCGGTGGAGAGGGCGGGGCCTGGGGAGATGGCTCCTCAGCCGTCTCCGTGAACTCGGCAGGGAGGGCCCTGCAGAGCAATGGTCAGATGAAGCAGCGGGAAAGTAAAGGATTAAGTTAGAAGAGGGCTTACTCGTCGATGGCGAAGTACTTCCTGCGCTTCAGCGGGCGGCAGGGGTAATCATCTCCACCCAAGGCCTCCCTTCTCTTTCGGAGAGCCTCGAAGTCCACGCGGAAGCGGCCCAGGAGCTCGGCACAAGGATCAGTCTGCGACGAGGAAGAAGCGCCAAGGTGACCGGCGTCGGGGACGTCACCGCGGCACACGCCACCAGACGCCGCCCCATTGAGGGTGGCCGGGGCCTCAGGTGCCTCAACTACGGAAGCCGTGGGGTGCAGCTCAACGCCTTTGGTCGCTGCTGGGCCAGCTTCAGGAGCCGCCACCTTGGTGGTTCCGCGCGGCGCAGTTATCCCGACGGCAGCCCCCTCAGCCCCCGGCGGCCCTTGCCTCCCACCTCCACCACTCGAGGAAGGACCGCCATGGGAGACCGGGAGGGCAACCACCGCAACTGGGTTCTCGCGAGGTCCCACGAGGTCCCACGAGGGAAGCTAGGCATCTGTCGAAATCATCCCTGCCTGAGCAAAGATACAGCAAGGCACCCCCTTGCCGGACGCTGCCAAGGGAAGGATCCCCGGCTAGAATCACGAGAACCTTCCTCAGCACTTTAGGCGCCAGATCCTCCTTCTGGAGCCTCGTGCGGTCTTCATGACCCCCGAAGGCCCACATCCGCGGGAATGGCGCTGGAGAGGGGCAATGCGGCGCTGGAGGAACTCTTTCACCACCTTGGGATCCGTCACACCAAGCGCCCTCAAACTCGCGAAGCGACGCCAGATGAAGGGGGCTGGGTACTCCGACATCCACATACAACCACCGCTCTCGGAACCCAGTCGCGAGCGGAGGAAGGCTGAAGTCAATCCCCGAGGCTTCCACCCCTGGTGCGGCAAAGAAGCTCATGCATCCTGAACATTGGGAGGGATCACTAAGGCGCAAAGAGAAGAAGTAGCGCAGCAAGGCAACCGAAGGAGGAATGCCCATCATTGCCTCGCAGACAAAAGCGAAGACGGCAAGGAGAGTAATGGACTAAGGACCCAAATGCATCATGTGAATCTCGTAATGGGAAAGCACAGCGTTGAAGAAATCGGAAAAAGGAGGAACCAGCCCCGCCCATAGTGCGTCAGCGAAGTACCGAACCTCGGTGGCTATTCTGTCAATAGAGAAGTGGGACGCGGGCCAGACCGCCGTACTCCACACTCGTTGAAGGCGGTGGCAAGGGCGGAACTGACTTTGCACAAAGCTTCCAAATTGAGTATGATCGACTGGTCGACGGCGGGAGTCGTCGGTGGCAGCAAACTGGGCGAGGACACCGGATTCTTCCCCTTCCCTTTCTTTGTTGGCGCCATGACGACAGGAAGGGGAGGGTTTGAGATTGGATTGGAAGCGGAGATTAGAGCTCTGGAGGAAGAAGAGCAGGGGACGCACAAGCGACGAGAAGAGGGATGACTGTGTACAACTGCGGGTCCGCCTAGCCGGGCGCAAAATAAGGAGGCGTGGGGAACAGGGATGCCCATGTCCAATCAACCACCACGCGGCACCCAAGACCGCAGGCTGTTGGGGCTCGCGGCGCTTCGCACTTGCCCCTTCTCTTCTCAGCTAAGCCAAGTCCAGGCGCGCCTTGGGCTCGGGGGCTACTGTCGGTGTTATGGGAACGGGGGTACCTAGACTTGCCTACCTGCGGCCTGCGGCGTGGCTCAAGGGGTGGCCCAGTACGGCCCATCTTCATCAACACAAGCTCAAGACCCTCGCGAGGGGCCAAGCCTCGCGGGGCGGATGACAGGAAGCTTCCTCAGGCACGACCTCATCAGGCTGGCTCGCGAGGAGGCGGAGAGATCAAGTCGGGGTACCTCACGAGGTGCCTGTGACGCAAGCCATGACGACCAAAGCTAGGCGGGGGCCAGGCGGGCGCCGGCCTGCGTAGAGTCCTTGTTTCCTCTTTGGTGCAAAGGGAGCAAGCGCAGGCAAGAGTATCAAGCAAAGGCAACCATTTCGGTGCAACAAGACCAAGACCAGCAGAACGGCAGGATGGAGGTCATTGTGGAGCCCAAGCCGGCGTCACCGCCAGAGTCTTTGGCAGGCGAGGACCGACTTTTGTCAGGATAAGTGTACTAGATGTTTCCCTTCAAAATGGACAATTGTTGGCGCCCTTCTCGCTCAATATTTGGGAAGAGGCCCAGGGCCTCGCTCTATAAATAGGACTAGCCACTCTCAAGGCAGGGGATCGAGCAGTTGAACCCTAGCCAGAACCACAAACCCGAGAACACCCCTCGCGAGGCAGTTCTTCCTTGTATTGTTCATCATCAGGCCCTGAGGCAATCCACCATGCCACAAACTAGAGTAGGGTATTACACCACAATGGTGGCCCGAACTACTATAAACCTCGTGTCCCTTGAGTTGTTCTTCGTGTAGTTTAGATCCTTGCGATCTCCGCGTGCGATCTCCGCGTGCACCCCAGAGTTCAAACCTAGAGGGTTTGCCGGAACCTGAAATCCGACAGCTGGTGGGTCCCAGCAGTCAGGGGGAAACGTTTTTCCGCGAAATATAGTGGCCCGTCCGGTGGTCCCCTCTATCAGGTGGAGGAATCATTATTTTCCACGTAATAAGGAGGCACTTCTTTTCTGCGGTCGTGGACCCAGCTGTCAGCCTCTCCATGTACAGTACTCTTCCGATGGAAGTCGGTCCTTGACCACGTTGACCATGCTGTGCCGAGAGCACCAGCGCGGTGGATGACGGTGAGGCCTAGGAAGGGGACAACGCGGAGCCGGGGCAGACTCGGCAGTGGACGCCCATGCGGAGAGGAGTACGAGGGTTCACTAGTTAGGCTGCGGTGTGAGGCTGTCATCGTCACAGGGCCTGGTTAGCGGTGGGAGTAGTAGGGGGCGGTGAGGCCTCAACGGTAGCACAGCCGGTCAATGGAGGCAGGAGCTGGCTGTCTCATCGGCGCTAGTTTGGGCGGCTGGTGCAAGAAGAGCAGCGATTGAAGAAGCAGCAGGTCCGTTCGATTCAAATCCGACAATCACTGCTGCTAGAATCGTTTCTTGACTAAGTTGACAAGCCCTGCATACGCGTCAACTTAGTAGGCCCATAGGTCAGCCTCCAGATATCAATGGGAGGAATCATTTTTTTTGCGTAATAAGGAGGTAGTTGATTTTTTTCGACACCTGAAATAGTAGGAGAGGCTCCTATTGTATATATTAATTAAAGTATCAAAAAAGGTCTTATAGAGTCATAACCTTACATCCATGGCCATGAGGGAAAACAAAATTTTGGGGTGAGTGAGGAAGGTAAAAGACTGCACTAAGGGTGTACAAAGTTCTGTAGGAAGGAGGGAATAAACCCTCTGTGTCTCTCCTTGGTTCTATGTATGAGGAGAGAGAAGTCCCCTTTAAATCTTCTTGCCCATGACCTGATAGTAGGATCAACACCTCTGAAATGTCTATTATTTCTCTCTTTCCACAAGCTCCAAGAAGTGTATAGGAATATCTCCATGAACATGGGATTGTTCCAAACAGATTTGGCTTGTTGGATCCAAAACAATCTATCTCCATGTGAGGCCCACTGGATGTTCAAAGTGTGCCAACATGCCGTGCTGAATTGGCAGTGAAAGATCATATGTTCCAGAGTTTCCTCATCAGTACTACCGCATAGGATGCACCCATAATTATCTCCAATATTGTAGTGCCTTCTCTTGAGCATATTCCTTGTGTTAAGGCGGTCGGAGAGAAGTAACCATCCAAATACCTTGATTTTCATTGTGGCCGGGGATTTCCAGAGCCATTAGTAGGATTTGTGAGCTGTCACGTCCCGAAAATAGAATTTGTAGAATTTTTGGCTGTGTAAACATTAGAGCAACAAGCATAGCCCCACAAATCCCTCTCAATCGTATCCGTTTGGTTGCTAATATGTGTTGTGATTTCCTGGATCTAGCGTAGTTCGTCATGGGCTTGCATGGAGAGTGGCAGATGAAAGGTCTCATTGAGGTTGGTGCACCCAAGGAAATCTCTGACCGAGATATCTTGAAGTTTAGCGTATGAAAATGCACGCGGGTGTGATTCTGCAAGTACCTCATCTAGCCATAAATCTTTCCACATAAGTGCAGTGTCTCCCGAATGAACTGTCACATTGGAGATGCCTCTATAAATTCGACTAAGTTTGAGGATATCTTTCCACCAGAAGGAGCTGCAGGAATCTGAGGCATGGGGGATCTTGTCAATACATTAGGTGGACCATATCAAATCTACCCATGGCAGGTCCCAACGATTGTAAAATTTACGGGGGTATTTCATGAGCAAGGCATCACTTTGGGTTTGAATGTCAAGAACTCTGAGTCCTCCACACTCTTTTGGATGGCAAAACATTTGCCAGGAGGCCAGAGAGTTGCACTTGTCTCCATCATCAGTCTTCTTTGTCCAAAGGCATTTCCTTCTGATTTTATCAAGGAGTTCAATAATTTTTGGCGGTAGTTTCAAGGTGCAAAGCGCAAAGATTATCAGTGGCGTAATAAAAGAATTCAACAGAGACAGTTTGCCTCCATAAGAGATCATCGACAAGGTTGAGGAGAGTCTTCTTTCAACTCCACAAACCAGAGGCATTAGATCTTGCACTCACGGTTTTGAGGTACCCATGGGCAGTCCAGGTAGGTGAAAGGTAGCTTCCCTACCACACAACCGAAGATTTGTGCAATATGTTGTGAAGTGGCTGCATCACAATTCAAGGGCACTATGGTTGACTTATGAAAGTTGATCTTTAGCCCTATGGATGTTGCATAGTCAGCGAGGATTTTCTTGACAAGTGTAGCTTGGTCAGCGCATGCCGGGAGTAACATGATTGTATCGTCGACATATTGGATCACAGGATAGTCCATTTGGTTGGGGCGATGAAAGGGCAGTTTGCGTTCATTTCTTCTATATGAATCATTGATAGCCGCTTGAAGCAAGTCAGCAGCAAGTGAGGGAGTCCGGGATTAAGGGGTCCTCGGACAACCGGACTATATACTTGGCCGGACTGTTGGACCATGAAGATACAAGATTGAGGACTTCATCCCGTGTCCGGATGGGACTCTCCTTTGCATGGAAGGCAAGCTTGGCAATTCGGATGTGTATATCTCCTTCTCTGTAACCGACTCTGTGTAACCCTAGCCCCCTCCGATGTCTATATAAACTGGAGGGCTTAGTCCGTAGGACATCAACAACAATCATATCATAGGCTAGCTTCTAGGGTTTAACCTCTACGATCTCATGGTAGATCAACTCTTGTAATACTCATATCATCAAGATCAATCAAGCAGGAAGTAGGGTATTACCTCCATCGAGAGGGCCCGAACCTGGGTAAACATCATGTCCCATGCCTCCTATTACCATTAGCCTTAGACGCATAGTTTGGGACCCCCTACCCGAGATCCACCGGTTTTGACACTGACATTGGTGCTTTCATTGAGAGTTCCACTGTGCCATCGCGATAAGGTTAGATGGCTCCTTCAATCATCTTCAATGACACGGTCCAGGGGAGGTTTTCCTTCCCAGACAGATCTTCGTATTCGGCGGCTTTGTACTGCGGGCCAACTCGCTTGGCCATATGGAGCAGATCGAAAGCTACGCCTCCGGCCATCAGGTCAGGTTTGGAAGCTTGAACTATACTGCCGACATCCGCGGAGACTTGATCTTCGACGGATTCGAGCCCTTGTCAGGTGCGCCGAACAGTCACGACGAGCATGACTTAGATCTGCCATCGGATAGTATTCAAGGGATCCTACCTCCTATGATACCGGTATCATCGGACCCTCGGACTTGACTCCGACTACAGGATCCGAACCGCGTACGTCCGTGCCTATCAAATCCGACTGGGCGCCGGTCATGGAGTTTACCTTCGCGGATATCTTTGAGCACTCGCCCTTGGGTGATGTGTTAAATTCATTAAGGTCTCTCTCTTTATCAGGAGACTCTTGGACGAACTATGTCCAGCTTGAGTGGTAAGCGGACGACAAAGAAATTCGTTACCCACCCACCACCCACTTAATAGCCACTGTAGATGACTTAACCGACACACTTGACTTCGACTCCGAAGACATCGACGGTATGGACGACGATGCTGGAGATGAACGAGAACCATCGCCCATGGGGCGCTGGACAGCCACCTCCTCATATGATATATACATGGTGGATACACCCAAGGAAAACAACGACAAAAAGGATACAACGGAGGATGACCCCCTCGGGCAGAAACCAAAGCGACGGCGCAGGCGCCGCTCTAAATCCAGCCACAGCAAAACTAGCAACAACAGCGCAAGAAAAAATAACACCCCGGTCGACCCCAAAGGAAACGACGACCCCATGGACCCAGCGATGGAGCAGGATGAGCCAGGGGACACCAAACATAGCCCAGAGCAGTTGTCCGACCACGGCGATCCCGAGGATAAAACTCATCAACCTGCCTCCAGAGAGGAGGACAGTCCGGACGACGACACATTCATCATCCCAGAAAAACATTTGGAACAAGAGAACCTCCACAGAAGGCTTATGGCCACCGCGAGGAGCCTGAAGAAGCAGAAGCAAAGGCTTAAGGCCACACAAGATACGCTCAATCGCAGATGGAACGAAGTGCTAGACACTGAAGAAAAACACGGCGATGATCGCCAACAAAGAGCTACCCAAAGAGCAAGCTGCTGCCCGAATTCGATGACGAGGCCATAGAGCCCATTCCGCCAAAGAATAATACGGCCGATCAGCCGGACCGACCACCCTGTGGCCGCGACAGGGCGGCTATTGATGCCGCACACAAGTCAGCACACGATTTACGTGAGCTCCTGGACAAAAAGGCCGGTGTGACCAGGTCCATCTATGGATCTAGAAAACGTTCTCCGGTGCAAGATCACAGCCACCAAAATGATCATATTGATCGAATACAAGCTCGGAATCAACCCCAAACACAGCAACCGTCAGCAACACGTCACGACACATCCAATTATAGGGGTGCTCTGCACCCCCTGTGCTTCACCGATGAGGTGCTGGATCATGAATTTCCAGAGGGATTTAAACCCGTGAATATAGAGGCATACGATGGAACAACAGACCCTGGGGTCTGGATTGAGGACTTTATCCTCCATATCCACATGGCTCGTGGAGATGATCTCCACGCCATTAAATATCTGCCCCTCAAGTTGAAAGGATCAGCTCGGCATTGGTTGAAAAGCCTTCCAGAAAACTCAATTGGAAGTTGGGAGGAACTTGAGGATGCTTTCAGGGACAATTTCAAGGGACCTATGTCCGACCTCCGGATGCAGACAATTTAATCCACATAATTTAACAACCCGAGAGTCAGCCCGTAAGCTTTGGAACAGATTTGTCACTAAGAAGAATCAAATTGTTGACTGTCCGGATGCCGAAGCCTTAGCAGCTTTCAAGCACAATATCCAAGACGAATGGCTCGCTAGACACCTCGGCAAAGAAAAGCCAAGGACAATGGCAGCCCTAACAAGCCTTATAACCCGCTTCTGTGCGGGAGAGGACAGCTGGTTGGCCCGTAGCTGCACCAGCGACCCGAGCACATCCGAAATCAGGGATGGAAACGGGAAGCCACGATGCAACAAAAACAATCCTCGGAACAATGAAGACAGCCCTGATAATACGATGGTCAACGCCGGATTCAGGGGCTCCCGACCCGGTCAACGGAAGACGCCATTTAAAGGTAGTAGAGATGAACCGTCCAGCCTAAATAAGATTCTAGACAAGTTATGTTAGATTCATGGCACCCCCAAAAAACCTGCAAATCACACCCACAGAGAGTGCTGGGTTTTCAAGCAGGCCGGCAAGCTAAATGCTGAACACAAGGGGAGGGAGACGCCAAGTGAAGACGAGGATGAGCCTCGCTAGCCGAACATTGGAGGAAAGAAAAAAATTCCACCAGAAGTCAAAACAGTGAATATGATTTACGCAACTCACATACCGAAGAGAAGGCGCAAACGCGCACTCAGAGACGTATACGGTGTAGAGCCTGTCACCCCCAAATTCAACCCTTGGTCGGCCTGCTCGATCACTTTTGATCGGAGGGATAATCCGACTAGTATCCGACACGGAGGATCGGCTGCCTTGGTGCTCGATCCAATAATTGATGGATACCATCTCACCTGAGTCCTTATGGACGGCGGCTGTAGTTTTAATCTGATATATCAGGACACTGTCCGCAAGATGGGGATAGACCCATCAAGAATCAGCCAAAGTAACACTACCTTTAAAGGAGTCATACCAGGCGTCGAGGCCCACTGCACGGGCTCTCTCGTATTAGAGGTTATATTCGGTTCTCACGACAACTTCCGAAGCCAAGAATTAATCTTCGACATCGCTCCATTCCGAAGCGGCTATCACGCACTACTCGGAAGAGCGGCCTTCGCTCGCTTCAAAGCAGTACCGCACTATGCCTACCTTAAACTCAAGATGCCCGGTCCACGTGGCGTCATCACAGTTAGCGGAAACACAAAGCGTTCCTTACGAGTGAAAGAATATGTGGCAGCTCTAGCAGCCGAACACTGAGCGGCCTCTCCGACCAAAATACATGATCGGTCATCAAGACCACGGACACGGTTAGACGAGTCCGGCGCACCGCCGGTGGTAATAGCCCAGATAAACCTGAGCTTGGGTCTATGGAATACCCCCATAGGCGGTGCTAGGGGCTGCGCGCATGTAAAAAAGCCCACAGTTTGGCTTGACCCTATTAATACAATAATAGATTGCATCTTCACGATTCATTGAGAATAACCAACTTTTCGCATGATTACACTAGACTCTTTTACCTGGGGTTTTTTCTTTTTACAGATGATCATCGTGCTACACCCTTCCAAGATACGGCACAACGGAGATAAAGGTGCAGACGTGCAGCAGGGCCCCTCTCAAAGGTTTCTCTTTAGATTAAGCCCCTGCGTAAACCTTCTTTAATGTCTCTTGTTGCTTAACACCCTCCGGGCACTTAATACACCCGAGAGGGATGCTGGCGTTGTTGGCATTTCGCCACGACAGACCTATGCGCGTATCTGGAAATTCAGGGCTCATTATCGAGGGCGTTACTCGGCCCAGTATATGTTGTAAAGTCAGAATACCTTAGGGAGTGTTCGGCGTCGCGAGTTTGGCCTTATATGCATCAGCTCCGAATCATGTCTTTGGTCAAATGTTGGGTTTGCCCGGCTCCTAGGTTTTGCTACCTTACGTTCCGTTTTATCGGCTAAGGCGGCCAAAGGAGAACTACTCGATTGTGCCATGGTTATTCCGGATGAGCACCTCAGTAGAGAAAGCCGAAAACTAACTGTCATGATACAGCGAGAGAGTGGTCAACCACTCAATGACTCAGCAGAATCTTCGCGATTCCTCCGCATTAACGAAGGGCCGGTTTCCCGGTCATGTATGTACGCACACCGTATTCGGATAAACGAGGAAGTACCAGGGGATATATAGTAGCCCCACCGTCAAACTCCTATGGCTAAGTGAAAGTGTTAAAGTGATATAGTCTGATTGCCTAGTTCGTCGCGCTATCACCTCCTTAACGGACCAAGACGTTGGATAAAGTGTGATTATGCGCCTTTTTTGAACACCCCGGCATTAAATGCGTGGGGGCTGAAGCCGACGACTGCAAACTTTCAGGTTATATACATACATAAACGGACGCACAGGAGGCACTATAATACTTTCGAGCAAAAGTATAAACACGGCCTTTATAATCAAAATAGCATTGTTTTTACAACTGAGATGCATGTCACTAGAACATGGTACTCTTCGAGCACTAAGCCTCTATTAAACGGGCGCCTTATAGGACTTCTTCAAAATAGTGCTCAGGCGGGTCCTGGCCTCCCGCCGGACCCCGGGTTGCAATATTGGTTGTCTCCAAACCTGCCCAATATGTTTTGACACTCGCAAGAGCCATCCGTGCACCCTCTATGCACGCCGAACTTTTCACAGCGTTGATATGCGACACAACACCAAGGAATTGTTGCACTAAACCAAAATAAATGTCCGGCCTTGGTCGCTTCAGCCAAAGATGATCTACGACAGACCTCATAGCAAGTCTGGACAATCTATGGAGCTCGGCCCACACGGCCATCCTTTCATTCAACGGCAACAGACACGTCGGGGAACTGAACTGCGACCAGAACAATCTTTCCCCCTCATGATCTTTCTGATATTTGAAAAACTTGGTTGCATCAGTAGTACTTTTCGCCAGGTCCGCATACGCATCTACAGCACTCCATAACTGATCCAGAGGAGCATACTTTGGATCTCTGAACTTCATCCGCAACAAAAAGGGCCTCCCAGCCATGATATCTCCGGCTTGTTGAAGCTCCTCCCGTGCAGCTCTTATTTTAGAGCGCGTTTCCTTGGCGGGTTCCAAGGCCTTCTTCAGGTCAGCCGTTTTTCTTGGCTCTCCTTTTCAAGGAGCTCATATCAGCCGGCGGCATCTCTCAGCTCAACGGCCATCTCGGCTATTTTATCTTCGCTCCGACGATGAGCAGCCTGCTCAGCTCTTAACTCTTCGGCCGCCTTTTGGGCGGCCGCATCACTAATCCTGGCTTGTTCCTTGGCTAGGGCAAGTTCCGCCCTAAGGGCCTCCACGGCAGCAGCTCCATCTGCAGCCACAGCATATTATAGATACTAGCATCATGCTCCTCTTAATATTTGCTGACAATACAACAAAAGAAAACACATACCCTATGCCTCGTCAAGCCGCTTGTTCACAAGCGCGATGTCGACATCCGCCACATCAAGCTGTCGCCTCAGTTCGGCGAATTCAGCAGTTCGGTCAACCGCCGGACCCTGAGCCGTCTGCACATAACACAGCGCGATCATTACTTGGGAGTATGATCCTCCGTTTGCCGCCTCGGGCTGGCAACCAGAGTCTCAGGGGGTACTATCTATATGGAGCACACCTAGCGTGTGTGGTACAGCCGAAATTTTACATATTACTTTGCGTACCTCGAAGCCTTTGAGCAGGCTCGTAAAAGCTTCATTCAACCCGCTTTTGGCGGATGAAATCCTCTCAAACACCGTACCCATTAAAGTATGGTGCGCCTATGAGATAGCCGCTCGCTCCAGAAGGCCCGTCAGTGTGTCCGGTTGTGTGTCGAGCAATCCCGGACTCTTCTTGTTGCTCTCCTTGGGAGCCGAATACTCCAGGCTTCAGGCGGCCGAAGCATTAACTTATGGCCTTACTGGATCAGGAGAAATCCTCCGTGATGACACCTCAGGGTTGTCTGCCCCATGGGGCGGGGGGCAGGAGGAGGCATTTCACTCTCCATCATCTTTAGAAGAAGATCCCCTGAGGACGAACTTTGTTGAGAAGGGCCATGATCCAGACTGCAAGATAGGTCTCGGTTATTATTCTCAGAGATAAAGCAGGATATATTTATCAAAGTACTTTTCATTCACTTAGATCTTAGTGGAGGGCTGGCCCATTTGCGGGCGCTGTGCGGTAAGGACGCCCTCTGGGGCACGGCTCCCTAGAGAGGGTTTCTTCCCTTGTTTGGACACCTCCGCTTTTAAGTCTTCGGAGGCGGCCCTTTTCTTCCCATGGGGGGGAGGGAATTTTAGATTCACCTCCCTGATTATCCTACTTCATGGAGACATTAATTCCCCCGGTCTGGATGTATAAAGTGTGAAGCCCGCTCTCGGCTTCTCTATGCCTCCCTTCATCTTCTCCTGATGGCACTTGATAAGGTGCACGCTCGAGCATCCTGCTTAGCATGGGGTCCGACGAGCTTTAGGGAAGAGGGGCCGGACACCTGATCCTCTCTGCCTTTCTTAGCCAATCCTGGTCATGGATAGTTCTCAGAATAACGTTATGATAAACATGAACAGCATGTTCGGTTGCAGAGTTACTTACTTGGGTATGATTGCAATTCAAGCCCACATCCTCGGTGGTGTCCGGACACTTTAGTGATCCAAAGAATAACCGATACATCCCTTCGAGCGTCATGCCGAAGAAGTGTTGAATAGTTCGCGATCGTTCTGGGTTGAAATCCCACATCCGGAGAGGTCGACGTTTGCATGGAAGGACCTGGCGAGCTAGCATTACTTGAATTATTTTGATGAGGCTGTCATCCCTCTGCAATATCGGTATGTCATTAGCAGGCCCCCCAGTCCAGTCCCTTGTTGACCCATGATGCGAGTTGAGGCGGAGGGCCCGAGCGGAAGGCAGGGGCGGCCGCCCACTTTGTGCCTCAAGGAGCGGTGATGTAGAACCACTCCCGTTGCCATAAATCGGACACCTCCGGGAAGGAACCCTTTGGCCATAGGGCGTCGATGACCGTGCTTATTATAGCGCCTCCACACTCTGCGTGACGCCCATCGATCATCTTCGGCATCACATTGAAGGTCTTAAGCCATAAACCAAAGTGTGGGGTAATGCGGAGGAAGGCTTCACACACAACGATAAACGACGAGATATGAAGAATGGAGTCCGGAGCTAGATCATGAAAGTCTAGCCCATAATAGAACATGAGCCGTCTAACAAAGGGATCAAGACTAAAGCCTAACCCTCAGAGGAAGTGGGAAACAAATATGACACTCTCATTGGGATTGGGAGTGGGGATGACCTGCCCTTGAGCATGCAGCCTATGCAGGATGTCGGCGGTCAGATACCTGGCCCCCTAAGCTTCTTGATGTCCTCCTATGTGCCAGAGGAGGCCATCCACCGGCCTTGAAGGTTGGATTCGGACATGATTGAAGGTCCGAAGAGCCTAAACTTGAGCCCGGGGCGTTAGAACTCGAGGTGGGGTAAGAGTAAGGATCGAGTGTGGGAAGATAAGGACAGGCCTTGATCCCTTTATAAAGGTGGTGAATATCAAGCGTCCCCCGCATAATCGTTTGGAACTTGCCTAAAATCGAGGGGTAATATTAACAAACACGGTTGGGTTACCCACACCCGTATTGATGAGAATCCCGCAATAAGGGGACATGATCTCTGCTTCGAAAAAGATGTGCCAAGGAAACCGCCTTGCAATACGTGCAGTAGCAGGCTGGGAAAAAATGGTTTGAATAATTACCGGGCCGCAGCGTGATGTCACGCCATGAAAATTCGTCAGCAGGTTAGATTTGTGGAATATTATGCTCTCTACGCTGGTATGTGGAATTTGTTTTGCAGAGCCAAACACGACTCTCGTGTTCAAAACCTTCTATGGAGTATTTGGAGAAGGAACCCGCCTTCCAATGACGAAGACAATCTGCGCGCCGGACTCATCGTCATTGAAGCCTGGTTCAGGGGCTACTGAGGGAGTCCTGGATTAAGGGGTCCTCGGACAGCCGGACTATATACTTTGGCCGGACTGTTGGACCATGAAGATACAAGATTGAAGACTTCGTCCCGTGTCCGGATGGGACTCTCCTTTGCGTGGAAGGCAAGCTTGGTGATTCGGATGTGTAGATCTCCTTGTCTGTAACCGACTCTGTGTAACCCTAGCCCCCTCCGGCATCTATATAAACTGGAGGGTTTAGTCCGTAGGACATCAACAACAATCATATCATAGGCTAGATTCTAGGGTTTAGCCTCTACGATCTCGTGGTAGATCAACTCTTGTAATACTCATATCATCAAGATCAATCAAGCAGGAAGTAGGGTATTACCTCCATTGAGAGGGTCCAAACCTGGGTAAACATCATGTCCCCCGCCTCATGTTACCATTAGACTTAGATGCATAGTTCGGGACCCCCTACCCGAGATCCGTCGGTTTTGACACCGACAGCAAGGACAAAAATGAGGGGAGACAATGGATCACCTTGTCGAACACCACATTTGCAATGAAACTATCTACCTAGAGCGCCGTTGAGGAGAACTGAGGATTTGGCAGAGGAAAAAAATGTCCTTAATCCACCCCAACCACTTGTCATCGAATCCCATGTGTTTCATGATTTCCGACATTGCCTCATGTTCAATAGTATCGAAGGCTTTCATGAAGTCCAACTTGAGTAAAACAATTGGTTGTTTTGAAGTTTGGCATTGGTTTATATATTCAAACGCCCACGCAAGGCAGTCTTGGATGGACCTCTTTTTCACAAAACCATATTGCTTGCAATGTATAATCTTCAAAATAAGTTTTTGCTACCGATTAGCTAGAAGTTTTGTAATGACTTTGAGATAGCAATTAAGAAAAGTAATCGGTCAGAAGTCATTGACTCCTTGTGGCGCGGCAACCTTGGGGACCAGTGGTATATAACCATCATTTATGCTTTCTAAGTTGAGTCCTCCATCAAAGAATTGGTCACGTAAAGCATAAAAATCTTCCTTTATTATGTGCCAACAAGACTTGAGGAATGAACCATTAAATCCATCCGGCCATGGCGCCCTGTCGGCCGGCATTTCTTTGATTACTAGGTCAATCTCCTACCTAGTAAATGGGAACGTTAAAGCATCAAGTCCCTCATCTTCTCAATGATGGTTTCAAGATTAAAATTCATCTCATGCTTGGAGGAGGTCCCTAATCTCTCTTTGAAAGAGTGGAAGATGACTGATTCTTTGCTTGCATGGTCTTCAGCAATAGTTCCATCTTGGAGGGTTAGAGAGGCTATGTTGTTTTTCCCTTATCGTTCCGATGCCATGGCTTCAAATTTTTTTGAGTTCTCATCTCCAAAGCGAGCCATCAAATTGTGCACCGCTTTTTCCAATATTGTCTTTGGTAGGATAATAACCTCAAAATGTGGGCTTTGAGGATATTCCTAAAAATTTTCTCAGGAATGGTCAGCCGCCTTCGGTTTTCAATCGTGTCAAGCTCAGCCAAAGCCTTGTTGGAGTTTTCAATGGCAATGGATAGGCGGGAGATATTTTTACTCCAATTTTTTAGACAATGGCGTAAGTGTTTGAAGTTTCTGCATAGGATGGTTGCACTATTGGTCACTCTAACAGGTTTATTCCAAGCAGCTTGGACAATCTCCATAAAACCAGGATGTTCAATCCAGAAAGGCTCGAACCAAAAAAGTTTACTCCATGGAATTGTCGTTTCAATTATGTCAACACATGGGATATGATCAGACACTGGTTTACCTAAGGGTTTAACAATGATTTTAGGGTAAGAATGTGTCCAGTTGCAAGATGTAAAGAACCAGTCAAGCTGCTCCAAAAGGGGATCTTGTTGAGGCAGTTGATTGCGCCCGGCCAGGCCAGCGGAGGGAGTAGCATGGGCCGGTGAAGCCTGTGCAGCATCACAACGGGCCACAAGTGGAGGGAGCAGACAGTCTCGTCGGTGCTAGTTTAGGCGGCTGGAGCAGGAAGATCATAGATTGAAGAAGCACGTCGACCGTTGGATGGACATCCAACAGTCACTGCTGCTAGAATCGTGTGCTGACTGACAAAGTCTTGCATAAACAAGTCAGCCTTGAAATCTGTGGCGTGTACAGCCCATTTGCTATTATTTTTATAATTTTTACTCATTTTCTAATTCATATAGAATTTATTGCGGCACCTTTTCCATTTTTAGAATTGCTGCCCACTTTTTGGTCAGTACCAGGGTTAAAAAATTGAACTAGATATATGCGAAATTTTGAAAATTCACAAATTTTTGCTGGGGAACAAAACATTCTTAATCCAAAAATTAGTAGCCATACTAAAACAAATTTAAAAATAATTAGTACTATGTCATGTTAAATCAAATGAAATTTTCCCTCCATCCCAAATTCATGTCTTAGATTTATCTAAATACGGATGTATCAAGTCACGTTTTGGTATTAGATACATCTGTATCTAGACTAATCTAAGACAAGAATTTTGGGACGGAGGGAGTATAAAATATCAGTGAAGAACAAAAACGAAAAAAGAAACTAATATCCCATTTGATATATTTTTTTGGAATTTTCAATCCCTTTGATATTACTTCTAGCAGACACTCACCATACTCTTTGGCCAGGCTGGAATGCATCCCTCCTCGTCTTGAAAGATTTGCAGCCTAGTAAGTCAGAGAAAACAAATAGGCCTAGCTTGGGTATTTTTCAAAAACAAATACTGGGATACCTATTTTTTCCCAAAGAAAAAACTGCTGAGCTTGTCATGTTGTTAGACGGTCCACAGAGACCGCACAACCAAGTATATAGCCTGCTCCTCCGAATTACTACTCAAAAAAAGTTTTGCAATTCTATCGTTAGTTGACTATACGCTGAAAATGATGTGGGTCCCAGATATCAGCAGGGTGGATTAGAGTAAAAAAATGAGGGGTGCATCTGAGTAGTAAAAGATGCGCTTGCTTGTGTTCAGGAGTGGTCCTGGTGGGTCCGTACTATCATACTCACAACTACAGTCCTCTCCCGATTCACTTTGTTGACAGGGCCGGACAGCGGCACCGCGGCAAGCGCACCAAGGCAGAGGATAAAGTGTTGTTGCCAATGTGTTGGGCTGGGTTGGACATTCTTATTGAAAAGTAAAAATGGATCGGAACTATTTACGATGTTGACTACGATTTGCATGGGTCCGCTGGTTGCGAGAAGAAAATTATGGGAGAAACAAGACTGGTCGCTATCTTTTTCTAAGAATAATATCGACTGAACGTAATGACATTATCATAGGAAATAATATCCTCCTGTTAAATCGTGAATTTAAAGAACAGGTGCATGAGCATTTAGCTTTATTTATTTATTTACTTATTTATGTTTAGGGGACCATGAGCATGTACCTGGGCCGGATTCATGTGATAGCCTCCCTTCCAGTTAATTATGGGCTCCTCTATTGGGCATTCATCAATGGGCTACATGTTATCAACAAGTGGAAAATGTGTTCCGTACCAAAAATAGTATGCGCTATGTACGGTACGGGGCACTAAAGGATCGAATCGTGCAACTACTTCCAAAACATTGTGTTTGTCGTTCTAACAACACATTTATTCAACCAACAGACAAAATATAGTACTGATTGTACATTGAAAATAGCAGCGGCAGCAACCAGGGCTGGGGGTGCAACAGTAGCAGTAAGCAGGCCAGAAGAGTAAAGACGCAGCTCTCTCTTCCAAACCAAACATTAGCCATCATTACAAAAGGGCTACCAAAAAAGAACAAGTGTATGCATCAAACTAAATAAAGATCCCACTACACCAAGTGTACGCACCTAATTAACTGGCTCAGTTAGACGTTACTATTTATTAAGCTGTGGAGATTGGCTGACGGATTGAACCAGATAGGTGCCTGACGGGGGAAACTCCAGCCAGCAGGTCGAAATCTGATACTTGCGACCCTCTCTCCTACTTTGGGCTGCAGAGCGTGGCGGCACATTTCAGGGTATGGTGCATGCAGAGATGCATGGTACGTTGTGTACATATAGTTTTTCCTGATGAACAAAACCGCGCTGCCATCATGATCTTTGCCGTCGGTTATCTCCTAGTTAATCGGATAATTCAGTCTGAGAAACAGAGATCATGTACCAAGGCTACTTACCAGCCTCCAGTCAAAAATTCCTGAAGGCCCAGAGAAGCTGGGATCCTGCTCAAAGACCTTGCAGTGACTATGATTGTATTCCAAGAAACAACACGTCCGGCACGTGTGAATGATCATCAATCGTTCACCGTTGTCTGATCGAGCCAGGAACCACCTGCAATTGCCATGCCGCTTTTCTTTGAAAGGTTCTGGGATTAGGAAGGGTGGGACACCAGGCAGCCTACAACATCATATCAAGTTGGAGTCGAATAAAAAAGTGCTCTTAATGTAGTCAATCTTAAGAACATCATGTTATGAGCTTGAATATTTGTTCAGTAAATGTTGACAGTAATATAAGCAAGCCATCATGATATCATAGGAAAGTAACATACTGCTGTAATAGCCGTTTGTAGCAATGACTGGAGTTGGCCAGCAATATGTCCAGCCATAGAAGGAGTCGACAGCATAAACGAAGCCCTTGTGTTCAATGGCATCACAGAACCATGGAGGATGTATGATCCTGCGATGGACGTGCAGATTTATCCACTTACCATAGTGACCTGTCAGATAGGCGAGACCGCAGCAGAAGAACACAATTAAACCTTGAGCAGATTACAACCTTGAGCAAATCAAACTTGGTATCATGCTGGCTACTATAAGATTCCAAGTATTCTGGGCCGCGGTGCCAAAGCAGTGCAGTGTTAATCAAAGGAAGGGGGATTAATCGCCGGTGTAGACCTCCACGAGCATCCAGCTGCCGCGACCGTCGACGAGCACCATCCAAGACGTGTTCATGTCGACCCAATACATACCGTTAATGTAGTTGAGGGTGACAGGGATCGGATCATAGTCAAGGGGGTTGATGCTCGCCACCCTATGATCATAATGCTACGTGACACGTCGTTTCTGAAGATCAGGCGGCATCCGCAAGCAAGGAATTGGCTTAAAAAGCTCCGGCCTGAGGGCTTTGAGTAAATGGTACAACCCCGACAAGCACGCGGCAAGCAGCATGGTACTAGATTGTCCACATGTGAAACAATGAGCTTGATTACCTCTGTGGGGAGCGAATTCCAGCCACTCTTTTGGCAGATGCTGCTCAATTCTGCCATTGTTAGTGCTTGGGTTTCAGACGGGGGGGAGGCGCCTTAGCGAGGATGGAAATTGGACGAGATTATGTGCAGACAAAGATGGAGAAGCGAATATGTGCTGCGGGAAGTGGACATGTGATGATGACTACAGCACACCGCTTGACTTACGAGACACATACCAGTAGTGTAGGGTCATATCGCTGCCAGACAACTTGCTTGAGTGATCATAGTACTGTTACTCCCTACAGTACCTACTACTATGCCCTAACTTGCTTGAGTAGAGTAGTAGTGGAGTAGGACTCTGCGCTACTACTAGCACCGGAGGAGTAGTACATTCTAATCTAAAATAGTTACAAACTTCAATGCCCGAGCATGGAACAACTACGAACTGCCATCGGTGCTAACTCCAATCCCCAGCAAACGTTCGCTGGGAGACATGGCAGTTGCAAACGCACGCGACGTAGTTACGTTACGTGTGTAAGGGTGGCGGTTTTGTCAAATACTATGTCTTAAAAATAGGCCACTGTCGGATGGAAATCTGACGGTAACATGGGATTCGCCAGGATTGAGCTCATGGCGAACAATCGCCAGATATCATTACTAAAAAAAGATTAAAACACCCAAGGCTATAACTTGCACCGGCTGACCACTAACAATGATACTAACATAGTTGTAAAATGGTCAAAGACCGTGTCTATGTGGTGCTTGGAATTATATGCAAAAAAATAGCAAGATGCTTGTGCATTGCATGGAACATCAAGATGCAATTTTTTACAAAACACTTGTTGTGATTGACCCATGCAGGAGTAATCCCATGTGTAAAAACTAACGATATCTCGAGCATTTTATCGTAAAATGGTATCTCGACCATTTCATCGAAATGGGGATGGACGGTGCCGGCAGCGGCCACCATGCCAGATTGTTCCAGAGACTTCCTCTTTTAGTTGCTCAGCAATGAGGTTGTGGGAGATAAGGATGAACGAGGCAATGCCTTATCTGTAAATGTGGAGAGAGGTGCGGGTATCTTTTGTAAAATTGTCATAGTTTGCTTTCTATTCGTCAGATATAGATCGGACAGTCTATATTATAAGATGGCAGGCACTCCATCATCGCCAACTCGGTTTTTTCTCTACTCCTACTCCTATAAAAGACTCAGTTGGTTATGATGGAGGCAAGGAGGCGTGTTCAGCCGGGCGTGCAACGGACGACGCAGTACTATTTGATTTGTTATTAAAAACAAAGAAGAGTAGTAGAGATAGAGATAAGAGTAGAGATAGAGACTTAGGGAGGAGCAGCATCTACTGCTTCATGTGCTACTCCTGCGCTCCATTTGGTGGGCGATGTTGAAATTTGGGGAGTGCACTCTCGCGACTACTGGCAGTGATGACTTCACTAACGATGACTTCTTCCCCGACCTCAGCAACCTCTTCCTCAACAACATGGGCGACAACCTCAATGCCAACGGTGCTGCTCCCATTGCACCGTATGTGTTTCTGTCCTTCCTGTTCGAAATCATGGTAGAATTCATGTTTCCACTCTGTATCCTAGATTCTATCTGTTCATCTAGTATGCTAGTCCACATGATTAGCTTAATCTCTATTATAGCCGTCATGATTTAATTTGTGCTTATTCGGACTAAATCTCGTAGTTACTTGCTCATATATTCAACTGGCGCAACGTCCCCTACAGCCACTCCCATTTCATGGACGGCCTGGTCGATGCCTCCAAGGAGCCCTTCATCTACTGCTATGAGTTCCCGATGCCGTTTTGGGGCTCGCCAGCAGACATCGTGCATCACCTCACGGATGCGTGCGGCGGTCACTACTGGCCCTTGGTGAAGAACATCAAGTACGAGACGTGCTACCCGTTCACGTGCCGGAGTCGCTGGAGGATCACTGCCGCATGCTAGTCTCGGAGGAGGACGGCAGCGCCTTCCTCTTGATCGTGGGCACCGGCGAGGCCCGCGCAGGCCATCGCCCTATCTTTGTAGTGTGCGTCAGGGGCGACACCGCTGTCGCTGACACTGACACGAGGTCGATGTACTGGTGCGTGCTCACTGTTACTACCCCTCACAGGTACGTGGGCGGCGACATCGGCTCCATCATGCTGACTAGGACTATGCAGAGCTGGGACCTTTCCGCTGATCTGGACATGGAAAACGCATGGTATGATTTACCCCCCCCCCCCACCAACGCAGTGCACGGGGACTCCAAGGAGGTTCACCTGGACATATATGCATTACCAAGTTAAATGTTGATCATTAGTCTTCACTCAATGTAATCCGCTGTCCAAGCATGTGGAGACTTCCATGCAAGATCTTGCTCTATTAGAGTATCGTGCATGAATAAAAGTGTATCCATTTACGGTTTAGTCTAGAATCTTCCATGTATGAATTTTTACTACAGTACTGGTGAAACACTTACAATGAACCATTTCTTACATCTCCTCTGCCGCCTTCCAAGTCATCCTGAATTAATCCCTCTGTCTAGGTGTAGAAGGGCATCTTTAATACTTAATAGTATAGCCAACTATTGACTATAGGAAAGTGCCATGTCATCTGTAGCCAACATGTATAACAAGATACTCAAAAACTAATTCTTAAAGATCATTTCTTGCAAAGCACAATAAGTGTTATTTCTTCACAAGTTTTGGATCCAGGTTGAACAGTTGAACGCTTTTGTTTCCAAAATATACTTTTTTATCTATTTCACCCGGATGTTTGTAAGCTCTAGAGATGAAATAATGTCGGGGGTTGGGTGCGACATATGCCAATGGATGGCTTATCATGGTGGGAGCGAGTAGAACGGCGCCGGTGCCTGGAAGCGGGATGAGGCGTAGACACGTATGCCGGCGAACTTTACCCAGGTTGGGGGCTCTCCGTGGAGATAATACCCCTACTCCTGCTCTGCGGGGTCTCCGCATGATCACTAAGGCACTAGTGATACAAAGTGCTCCTTGAGCTGTGTCTAGGGGAAGGAGAAGGCAAGGCTAGCTCTCCCCAGCCCTAGGTTTCTGGCTAGTTCTATCAGAGTGGGAACCCTTTGCATGGGTGGCTTGGGGGGTTTATATAGGCCTACCCCCCAGGGGTACAATGGTAATCTGGTCGGCTGTCGGGCCCGACCGTCAGTGTCTCCGGCCTCTGGCTTCTCCACCGACCGCTGGGGCCTCTGCCTGGTGGGCCCTACCGGCTGGTTGGTGGCTGTTCACTGTAGCCGTATCCCCAGTGACGGGGGCTTGGTCATCTTTAGCATGGCTATAGTCCCACCGCCTGGTGGGAGGACACTGTAGCCACACCTGGTCTTGTCAGCTTAATGGCTTGCTCGCCTTAGGGCAAGGGACGGCCGCCTGCTGGAGGTCGGCCCCTCTCTGACCCGCCTGGTCGAACTTCCGCCGTCTTCCTTGGGGTCACTTTCCGATAGGGCCCGCCTCTGGCGGGCCGTACCGACAAGCCATCGTGGGGAACATGACTCCAGCTGCTAGGAGCAACGTCAGGATAGATACGGCACAGTGCTCCGTCGTGCGGAGATCTCCGTCTGTACGGAGCACTGTAGCCACGCCCGTCTCGAGCGTGGGAGGCGACGTGCTTCACTGTAGCCATACTTCGTCTTGTACTCCTGATGGGAGCTCGGCCTCCCTGTAGTCGTGAAGAAGACGCCTGCCTGTAGCCACCCTCTCTGTAGCCGCCCTCTCTGGAGGGCGGCCGCCACGAGCCGTCCACTCGGAGCGTCGTAGTCTTGGGTCACCTGCCCTCTGGCAGCCGGCTGCCGAGCCAGCCAGCCTCAGAGGGCAGAGTTTTGGCTTGGGGCTCAGCTAGGCGGAGCTGGCCCAAAGTCTTGATAAATCTTGGGGCTCGGGTGGGCCTACCCGTGGCCCATTACTCCGACAGTAGTCCACGAAGCCGGTGACGCGTCATGGTCGACGGGCTGCGAGGTCTCAATGGCTTCCCCCCTCCCCGTGCTCGGGGAAAACGTCGACCGCCTGGTGGCTAGTAGGCCACTCGAGCCGGCCTCTCCCAGGCGGGGCTAAGTGATCGATTTTGAACTTCAAGACGGGAAACAGGTGGCGTGCCTACTAAGCTTCCCCAAGCTGCCACCCGCCACGGACGCGCCACACGGCGTACGTCAGCCTGACAAGCCTGCCATCCCACGTTCTTGACGGGACAGGACTCGGGCCGGGCCCGCCACTACTACGCCTCGGCAACCGGGCGGATTTACTGCGCCAGAGGGGGCGGTTGCCATCCCCACGACTATTCACGACGGGGTAAATGCGCGTGGGAGACGGGGGGTCGTGGGGACGTGGGCGCAGTAAATCCCACGACCCCACGTCCCGCCCGCTCGGCTACATAGCCCGGGCGCTATAAGTAGGAAGGGGGGAGAGGTGCGGCAAAGTTCCTGCGCCCCCTCCCACTCTTCTTCTTCTTCTCTTGGCCTCCGCTGCCACTTCTGCCGTAGAGCCGCCGCCATTGCTCGACGCTGACGTGTCTTTCCTCCCCACGCCGCCAGCCGGAGCCATGGGCGATTGGGATGGATGGACCGTGATCAGGGATCACATCGCTTTCCTTCGCGACACGCGCCGGATGCCCAGTGCGGCCTTCGTCAAGGCACGGGTGCCGCCGGAGACGGAGATCTCGCCAGCACCGTAGGAAGGCGAGCGGGTCGTCTTCCACTCGCATTTCCTGCGGGGCTTTGGCCTCCCTGCGAGAAATTTCTTCCGCGCCTTTCTCAACTTCTACAACCTTCATCCCCATCACCTCATGCCCAACATCGTGACCTTGCTCTCCGCCTTCGTCACGGCGTGCGAGGGCTACCTCGGCATCCTCCCCACCATCAAGCTATGGGGAGCGTTCTTCTATGGCAAGCTCGGCACCTCCGCCAAGGAGACGGTGGCCGAGTGCGGGGCCTTCCTCGTCGGGCGCCGGCCGGCGAAACGGAACGCCTTCCCCTTCATCAAGCTGGCGCTGTCGATGAAGATGTGGCAGCAGTCCTATTTCTACGTCGAGAACGTGGACCCTGCTGCCGACTTCCTCAACCTGCTGGCCTATGAGGCCGGCCCCACCATCGAAGCTCGCGTCTCCTGGAAGTACAAGCCGAAGCCGGTGTCGGGGGACGTGGCGGCCGCCATCGGCCGACTCCGAGTGCTCCAAGAGTCGGAGGGCCTCGTGGCCTCCAACCTTCTTGTTGCCTTCGTGGAGCGCCGGGTTCTCCCGCTCTAGAGTCGCCCTCATCCGATCTTCCGGATGGGCAACACCGCGACCCGTGCCGGCTGTGCACGAAAGGAATGCCGCCTGCCGAAGTCTCGCGGATGGTGAATGAGATCTCCGACCTCAAGATGTCGGAGAAGGAGTGGCGGTTCGGGAAGCGGCCGTACTCTCACCACAACCCGCCTCCTGCTGTAAGTTTCTTCTGCTTTTTCTTTATGATGCCGCTTCTTCAAGACTTTATTCCTTCTTGGTTGCAGATTTACATGTCTGAGGCAACGGCCGCCCTCCTGGGGCGGGTGATAACCTCTAGGCGGACAGGGCGGAGAGTGACCTGGACGACCCCGACTTGGGGGCGGCCGCCCTGGTCGACGACGCGACAGGCGGAGACGGCAGAGCGGACGGCGGTGGCAGAGCAGGCGGCTCCGAGGGGGGCGGCGGCATGGAGACCTGGCCTGACGATGACGAAGACGAAGACGAGCCGCGCTCCGCCCGGAGCTCTGCCACCACCAACGCCGGCCCCTCTTCTGGGCCGCCTGCCCCAGGCGGCAAGCGCAAGCGGAAATAGGGCTCGACCCTATTTGGCAGTGCCCCAAAGAAGCCCAAGAATCCGTCCGCGGCGACCAGGCGGAAAGAGACCGCGGCCAGGGCGACCCAATATCAAAGGCAACCGAAGGTGCCAGTTATTGTGTCGGCGTAAGCATCATTTCCTTACTCCTTGTTTTTTCATTAATCTGTCGTGAAAATCATCTGACTTGTCCTCTTATTTCAGGGCCCCGCTGACCCTTGAGAAGTTTAGGTGCCGGCTCTGTCCTCAGGTCGACAGTGACTTCCTCGACCAGCCGGCGCATCGACCCGGCCGCCGACCTCCGGGAGGCGGCAGAGCAGAATGTGTGGGAGGCGCACGACGAGGCGGAGGCCGACCGCCTGGCCAAGGAGCAGGCGGACCTGTCCACCGCGTCCGCCGCAAGGGCGCTGGCGCAGGCGGAAGCTCAGTCCGCGGAGAGGGAATGGCTCACGGAGGCTGCCCTCCGCCGAGAGCCACTATTTGTGGCCCCTGTGAACACCGCGCCGCCTCCGCCTGATTTCGAGGCGACAGTGGGAGGAGCTGGCCGCAACTACCCGATCCAAGAGCGGGGGGCGGTGACGTAGCCATGCCGGACGTCTTCGTGCCGCCGCCCCCACCGCCGCCTCCACCACCCAGCGAGCCACGGGACGAACAACCAGTGGCGCCGCTGGTGCCACCGGTCGAGACCGCGGCAACGGTCCTGGTTCCCGCGGTCCGCATTCGCACGCGCCGCTATCTGGAGAAGGCGGCCTCGGCACCGCGGCCGCAGGAGATTGGCGCCTCGAGCACGTCATCCCTTGACACCGAGGCGACCAGTGCCACGCCCGCGGGCTGGGTACGCGGGGGCAGAACTGGCGCCCTAAACGAGGCGTCCCTTGACGTCCAAGCCAAGCTCCGGGCGGAGGCAGTGGCACTCAAGCGCTGCAATGAGGCCTACTTGGAGTCACGCACCGCCATCCGAGTAAGCCATCTTTTGGTTTTCTCTCCGAATGTTCTTCTTTGCTTCTTTCCTGGGGGCGCGCAAGCGCACCCACTGGGTGTAGTCCCCAAGTTCCGGGCCGGCTGCTGAGCAGGTGGGTCGGAACTTTAACTTGTAGTCACTGATTGCTGATTTTTGTTTTGTTGTTTCTTCTGCAGGATTATCATAACCTCCACGCGACCGCCTACAACTCCAAGGTTCGGGAGCTGGAAGCATAGACGGCCCATCTCGCCAAAAGCCGACGTATGTCTCTTCTCTTCTTTCTTCATGGGGGCGCTGGCGCACCCGCGGGCTATAGTCCCCGAGGTTCGGGCCGACTGCTGAGCAGTCGGGCCAAATCTCCTCAGTTGTTCTTTTTTCCTTGTTGGCTACTTCTTTTCCGCGGGGGCGCGCTGGCGCGCCCGCGGGCTGTAGTCCCCGAGGTTCGGGCGGACTGCTGAGCAGTCGGGCCGAATCTCCTCGGTTATTTCTTTCTTTTATCTTGTCCGCTTGACTGATGCCTTCTTCTTTTCTTTCTTTCTTCAGAGGCTAATGCCGACCTGCAGCAGCAGCTGGGCGAAGCCAAGACCGCCCTTCATGGCAAGGAGGCGGAGTGCAGCAAGCTGGCAGAGGAGCGGGACCGCCTGGCCGCCCAACTTGCCGAACAGGCGGAAAACCTCAAGGCGGCCCAGCTGAAGGTGGAGACGGCGGAGACCAGCCTCCTTGCCGAGTTTGAGCTCGAGCGCTCTGCCTGGGCCGACAAGGAGGCCCAGGTGACGGCCTGCTTCAGCAGCATTGAGGACTTGGTCGATGGTAAGCCCTATTCTCTTAGTTTCTTGTCTTGAGTTATCAGTCCTTGCTTATAACCTTGGCCTTTTTCTTCCTCTGCCCGGACAGACTTTTTCCAGGGCCATTCTGTAGCCGCCACCCAGATGATCGAGGCCCAGCGCAAGGAGTAAGGTGGAGGCCGGCCGTCTGGCCGCCAAGCAGCCAGACGGCTGGGCGCGATGCCGCGTGCTACTATATGCGCTTCCCTCCTTAGTCGTTTTTTCGTGTGGGGCACCTCTTTGCGACCTTTGCCCGCCATGTAGTCGCTCTGCGAGCTGTGGCTTCTGACAAAGGAAGCCTTGGTGCTGGCACACTACTTGTCCGACTGCAGGGGGCGGCATATTGTAGAAGGCGGCGAGGCTCTGGGCCGACAGGTCGAACCCGGTGCCAGGCGGAAAAAAAGACTATACATTCTCATAGGCATGATACTTATCATATAGATAAAAGAGGGTAGTCCCCGAGCTCTTCTCGGGGGACCCAGAGTCTTTATACATAGTACAAAAGGTAGCATGATACATACTGCTTTCAACTGTAAAACCTTCGGAGGAGGTTTGCGTTCCACGACCTCTCTGTTTCTTTGCCCGAATCATCTCTCTTGCGCGCTCTAGGCTTCTGGGCATCGATCAGATAGTAGGCATCGTTGCCCAATACCTTACTGATGATAAAAGGGCCATCCCAAGGTGCCGAGAGCTTGTGCTGTCCGGCTGTTTGCTGGATCAGCCGGAGCACAAGGTCTTCCTCCAGGAAGGACCTTGGATTCACCTTGCGGTTGTAGTATCGGCGCAGGCTCTGCTGGGTAGATGGCCGACCTGCTGAGTGCCAACAGCCGGCCCTCTTCCAGCAAGTCGATGTCGTCTTCTCGTGCCTCCTTGGCGTCCGCCTCGGTGTACATGGTGACCCTTGGGGAGTCGAATTCGATATCCGTCGGGATGAAGACTTCGGCACCGTAGACGAGGAAGAAAGGCGTGAAGCCTGTTGATTTGTTTGGAGTTGTGCGCAAGCTCCATAGGACGGCTGGCAGCTCGTCGAGCCAGCAGCCGGCCGAACGCTCCAGAGGCTCGACCAGTCGGGGATGGAGGCCGGACAAAATGAGGCCGTTTGCGCGTTCCACCTGGCCGTTTGACTGAGGGTGGGCAACGGACGCTAAGTCCAGGGGGATGCCCTGTGTTGCACAAAAATGGGCCAAGGCTCCCTTGGCGAAGTTGGTACCGTTGTCGGTGATGATACTGTGCGGGATGCCATACCGCGTGGTGATGTCGGCGATGAAGGTCACGGCAGTCGGCCCATTCAGCTTCTTGATTGGTTTTGCCTCTATCCACTTGGTAAACTTGTCCACCGCAACCAGCAAGTGAGTCAAGGCACCGCGGGCCGTCTTGAATGGTCCCACCATATCCAATCCCCATACGGCGAAGGGCCAGGCTATGGGAATGGTCTTGAGTGCAGAAGCCGGCAGGTGTGGCTTGGAGCGAAACCTCTGGCACCCTTAACACTTCTGAACTAGCTCCTTGGCCTCTTCCAGGGCCGTGGGCCAGAAGAACCCATGGTGGAAAGCTTTGGACACCAGGGCTCTTGAAGCCGCATGGTGGCCACATTCGCCCTGATGGATATCCTTGAGTATTGCTTGGCCTTGGTCCGACTCCACACACCGCTGATAAACCCCTGTTACACTTCGTCGCACCAGCTCTTTGTTGACTATGGTGTAAGCTACAGCTCGCCTCTGCACCTGTCGGGCTGAGACTTCATCGGTTGGCAGCTCTTTATTCACCAAGAACTTGAGGATTGGCTGGGCCCATGAGGGCGCCGCAATTTCTTCGACTGCAACTTGAATGAGGGCGGCTGAGAGGGGAGGCGGCGGGTTGGCACCTGCTTCCATCTGCTGTGTTGGAGAAGTCCCCGGGCTGACTGCTGAAGTCCCCGGGCTGGGCGCGACTGTAGCAGTCCCCGGGCCGGCTGTCGAGGTCCCTATGCCGGCCTCCGGGGCCCTCGAGTCGGATCCGAGTGCTTCGGGAAGGGCCGGCACAAAGATGGATTCTGAATCAGGAGACGGCTTGACAGATGGCTCCAGAAGGCAGCGTAGGGCGACGCCGGCTGGTATTGCTTGTCGGGTGGAGCCAATCCGTGCCAGAGCATCTGCTTGCTCGTTGTCATTCCTTGGCACGTGAAGGAACTCGCACCCATCGAAGTATCCGCTGAGTTGCTGCACGAGGAATCGGTAGCTTGCCATGTTTGCATCCTTGGCGTCCCAGTCGCCTGACGACTGCTGGACCACCAAGTCGGAGGCACCATAGCACAGGATCCGGCGGATGCCGAGTTCCTTGGCAAGCCGGAGCCCATGTATGAGTGCCTCATATTCTGCTACATTGTTGGAGGCGGCGAGGTGTACTTGCAACACGAATTTGAGCTTGTCACCTTTGGGAGAGGTGAGGATGACGCCGGCTCCCAGGCTGGTGCGCATTTTCGAGCCATCGAAATGCATCCGCCAATGAGAGGAGTCTGGAGCAGGCGGCAAATATTGGGTCTCGGCCCAATCAATGAGGAAGTCGGCCAACACTTGTGATTTGATGGCGGTGCAAGGCTGGTAGTAGATGGCGTAAGGGGCCAGATCAATGGCCCACATGGCCACTCGGCCAGAGGCGTCTCGGCTCCTGATGATCTCAGCGAGTGGAGCTATGCAAACAACAGTTATTGGGTGCTCTTGGAAGTAGGGCTTTAGCTTCTTGGCGGCGAAGTGCACGCCGTAACACATCTTCTGGTAGTGGGGGTAGTTTTGCTTGGAGGCGGACAACACTTCGCTCAAGTAATACACTGGTCTCTGGACCGACAATGCTTTGTCCTTCTCCTTGCGCTCTACCACCATGACTATGCTGACAACCCGACTGGTGACTGCAATGTAGAGGAGCATGGGCTCCTTCTCAGTCGGAGCTGCCAGGATAGGCGGGGTTGCCAACATTTTCTTGAGTTGGATAAATGCTTCATCCACCTTGTCGTTCCACTCAAAAAAAGTGGTCTTCTTCATGAGTTGGTATAGGGGAAGGGCCTTCTCGCCCAGCCGACTGATGAAACGACTGACTGACGCCAAGCAGCCGGTGAATTTCTGCATGTCCAGCAGTCGGGTGGGCACTTTCATCATCTCAATTGCTTTGATCTTTACGGGATTGCACTCTATGCCGTGCTCTGAGACCAGGAAACCGAGGAGCTAGCTGGCTGGTACTCCAAAGACACATTTCTTCGGTTTGAGCTTGATCTGGAATCGGCGCAGGTTCTCAAAGGTCTCCTTGAGGTCCTCCAGCAGCATGCCACGCTTCTCCGTCTTCACCACCACATCATCCACATATACATGGGCATTTCTTCCGAGTTGCTTGAGGAGGCACTTCTACATGCAATGCTGGAACGTGGCGCCAGCGTTTCTCAAGCTGAATGTCATGGTCAGGTAGCTGAAGGCTCCAAATGGCATGATGAAAGCGGTCTCCAGTCTGTCAGGCGGGTTCAGTTTGATTTGGTGGTACCCAGCGTATGCATCCAAGAAACTCAATAGCTCGCATCCGGCCGTGGAGTCTATTACTTGATCAATCCTTGGCAGAGCGAAGGGATCTTTAGGGCAGGCTTTGTTGAGGCTGGTGTAGTCAATGCACATGCGCCACTGCTTGTTCTTCTTCAACACTAGGACTGGGTTGTCTAGCCACTCTGGAAAGAATACTTCCATAATGAATCCGGCTGCTAGGAGCCGGGCTATCTCTTCTCTGACAACTCTTCTCTTCTCTTCCGACAGGCGGCGCAAGGTCTGCCTGACCGGCTTGACGTTAGGTCGGACATGTAGCTTGTGCTCGGTGAAATCCGTCAGGACAACTGGCATGTCTTTGGGAGACCATGCAAAGATATCCCAATTCTCACGGAGGAAATCGACGAGCTCGCTTTCCTATTTGCTGTCAAGGCCTGTGCCTACAACAGCGTGCCTCTCCGGGTCCAAGGGTATTTTCTTTGTTTCTTTGGCCGGCTTGAACGAGCCCTTAGCCTCCGACTCCTGGGGGATGGGTGACATTTCCGGCTTCTTGCCTGCCAACGCCACCACCCGTTCAAGGAGCCGCTTCTCGGCAGCGATCACGAGGGACTCGGCCAGCCTGCTGCTATCTGCAGCACAGGCGATCGATCTCTTGTAGTCTCCGACTACTGTCAGGATTCCCTTGGTACTTGGCATCTTCATCTTGAGGTAGGCGTAGTGGGGGACCGCCATGAACTTGGCAAGAGCAGGCCGGCCAAGCAGGGCATGGTAGGGGCTCTCAAGGTCCACCACTTCAAACCAAACTGACTCTCGATGGAAGTGATTCTTGTCTCCGAAGAGGACATCAATCTGGGTCTTGCCGATTGGTGAGCGGTAAAGGCCAGGGACTATGCCATGGAAAACAGTCCGACTAGGGGTGAGCTGCTTCTACTTGATTCCCAACTTCTCCATTGTGTCACGGTACAGGATATTGATGCTGCTGCCGCCATCTATCAGGATTCTGGAGAAACGGGCGGCCCGCCTCTCCGTTGCATGGGTTTCTTCCAAGACTAGGGCATACGAACCAGGGGAAGGCATCACTTCCGGGTGGTCAGCCCTGCTCCAACTGATAGGCTTCTCGGACCAATGCATGAACCCTGGAGCACTGGAGGCCACTGCTTGCACTTCTTGTTGCTGTTGCCGTCTGCTGCGCTTGTCATTGGCCACACTGGTAAACACAATGTAGGCTCTGTGCTCCTCTGGGTACTCGTCTTGTATGGCCGCCGGCTGCTAGGGCTGAGGAGGCGGCGGGCCGGCAGGTGGAGGAGGCAGGAGTCCATCTCCCTTGGCAATTCTGGTGAGCTAGTGACACTTGCGAGTGGTGTGGTTGGAGGGCTTCGCGCCACTATGGAACTTGCAGGGTGCATCCAAGGTTTGCTCGTAAGAGAAAGTAGGCAACCAATTGGTCTTGCCGCCCTTCTGCCGCTTGGGGGCTGGCTGCCCTTCTGGCTGCTGATCCTCGACCGTTGCCACCTGCCGGCTGGTGGAAGCCGGCTGGGTGGCCTTCCATTTGTGATCTCCTGGTTGCTGTCGCCGACTGGTGTCACCAGCCGGAGTCTGAGGCGCCTGAGGGGCCACCTTGCCAGACGCATCAACCAGGATTTCCGCCTTCATGGAGGAGTCGGCCGTGGCATGCTTGTCGGCGATGACCAGCAGCTCATCGAGGGTCTCGGGCTCGTCGCAGAGGAGTCGGTGCTTGAGGAGGGTGCCCTCTCGGCACCCGGTGGTGAAGTACTCGATCGCCTGCACCTCGTGCACGCCCTCGCAGGAATTGCGCAGCTCGGTCCAGTGCGTGAGGTAGTCGCGAGTCGACTCTGTGGGTCCTTGAATGCACAAGGAGAGCTGTCGGGGCTTGGGAGCCCGCTTGTAGGTGTTGGTGAAGTTGCCGATGAAGACCTCGGTGAAATCAACCCAGCTGTTGATGCTGCAGGGCTTCAGGCTGTTGAGCCACGTCCGGGCAGTGCCCTGAAGCATGAGCAGGATGTACTTCATGGCAACGCGCTTGTTGCCGTTCGCTATACTGACGGCCGTGGAGTAGTCGACCAGCCAGTCCTCCGGCTTCATGGAGCCGGTGTACTTGGGTGTGTCTCGCAGGAGGGTGAACCCTTTAGGGAAGGGCTCATCTCGGATTCGGGGGCCAAAACAGGGCGGGCCCAGCGCATCTTCTTCTTCGAGCGCCAGGGATCGGTTGAGACGATCGATCCGATGGCGAGCATCATTCTCTCCGACTCCCTCCCGATGGCCAAGGCGGTTGCCGAGTGTCGGATGCGTGACAGGAGGTGGGATGGGGTATCTTGCTCCACGAGGCGGGGGAGGCGGCAGGTCGCCTCGCCGCTCTACTACGCGAGGGCGGCCGTCTTCGTCCCGCTCGATGGAGAGGCGTGTCCGACTGCGGCTGGCAACCGGCTCGTTTCCCTTTCCTCCGCGGGCGCCACCAGTCGACGTCCGGGAGGTCGCCCCATGATCTCGGCATGGGGGCGGCTCATTGTTTCATCCGGGTGGGACTTCGGCGCGGCAGGCGGCCTCGTGCTGCGCGGCTGCCGCGTCTAGGAGCTGCTGGACTCGCTCCGTCATGAGGCGGCGCTCTTCGCCGTCGCATTTGTCTAGCTCATCCGTTACCGCCTGGGCGGCCCGGATGTTTTCCGCAGGCGTGGCGTAGACGGGGCGCTCTGCCCCGAACATGATGGCGACGGTCGTGCCATGCTGCCGAACTGTGCCGAGGCGGCTAGGCCCCTCAGGAGCCGGCGTGCCGCCTACGGCCCGGTCCATCTCGCGCCGGTAGGCGTCCGAAAGCCGGCGCATGCTGGCCAGGTGGACAGCATTTTCGAGAAGCTGGAGGTGGCGTGCCTCCAGCACCTCAGCATGCGCGCCCTCGGGAATGGGCGCCGTGAGGTCGCGCAGAGCGGCGTCGAGGGGATCTTGAGTATTCCCGTCCGAGCGCCCCTCACTATGGATGACGAGCACCTCCGTGATGGTGCTCCCGCCGTTGTACTCGCGAGGAGGCGGCTCGTCATAGACCACCACGTTGGTGCGGAACGCGTCGAGCAACGCTGTGTCGGAGTCGACGATCATCGGATCGGTCGAGCCGACAGACTCCAGGTCCGCAGTAGGCTCGCTGGCCACATGGAGCTGGTCGAGGAGGCTGACGAGGCGGCTCTCAGGGCAGCTTGTGCCCGCGTCAGAGGCCGGCTCGTCGGAGAGGTCGATCTCACCGATGAGGTCAGTGAGGCAGCTTTCCGCGCAGGCGATCTCCGCGCCGTGCAGCGCATCGGGGCTGACGCCGTCGGGCATGCTGGGTTGGCTTTGCTCGCCAGGAAGGAACAGGGTTCCTGTCCAAAGCATATCTTCGGGAGACGGTGCACCTCGCCCCATGGTGGGCGCCAAATCTCGGGGGTTGGGTGCGACATATGCCAATGGATGGCTTATCATGGTGGGAGCGAGTAGAACGTCGCCGATGCTTGGAAGCGGGATGAGGCGTAGACACGTACGCCGGCGAACTTTACCCAGGTTGGGGGCTCTCCGTGGAGATAATACCCCTACTCCTGCTCTAGGGGTCTCCGCACGATCACTAAGGCACTAGTGATACAAAGTGCTCCTTGAGCTGTGTCTAGGGGAAGGAGAAAGCAAGGCTAGCTCTCCCCAGCCCTAGGTTTCTGGCTAGTTCTATCAGAATGGGAACCCTTTGCATGGGTGGCCTGGGTGGTTTATATAGGCCTACCCCCCAGGGGTACAATAGTAATCTGGCCGGCTACCGGGCCCGGCCGTCAGTGTCTCCGGCCTCCAGCTTCTCCGCCGACCGCTGGGGCCCTCCGCCTGGTGGGCCCTGCCGGCTGGTTGGTGGCTGTTCACTGTAGTCGTATCCCCAGTGACGGGGGCTTGGTCATCTTTAGCATGGCTACAGTCCCACCTCCTGGTGGGAGGACACTGTAGCCACACCTGGTCTTGTCAGCTTAATGGCTTGCTCGCCTCGGGGCAAGGGACGGCCGCCTGCTGGAGGTCGGCCCCTCTCTGATCCACCTGGTCGAACTTCCGCCATCTTCCTTGGGGTCACTGTCCGATAGGGCCCGCCTCTAGCGGGCCATACCGACAGGCCGTCGTGGGGAACAGGACTCCGCCTGCTAGGAGCAACGTTAGGATAGATACGGCACACTGCTCCGTCGTGCAGAGATCTCCGTCTGTACGGAGCACTGTAGCCACGCCCGTCTCGAGCGTGGGAGGCGACGTGCTTCACTGTAGCCATACTTCGTGTAGGACCTTGAGAAGAGGTGTCTAGAGGGGGGGTGATTAGACACTAAGTACCAAAGTTGCAGTTTTTAGCAAATTTAAGTTTAAGTGAAGTTTAGGCACAAGTTTAACATTCACAACACATAGCAAGCAAGCATGCATAGAGTAAAGCATGCAACTTGCAAGAATGTAAAGGGAAGGGTTTTGGAGGATTCAAACGCAATTGGAGACATGGATGTTTTTGGCGTGGTTCCGATAGGTGGTGCTATCGTACATCCACGTTGATGGAGACTTCAACCCACGAAGGGTAACGGTTACGCGAGTCCACGGAGGGCTCCACCCAAGAAGGGTCCACGAAGAAGCAACCTTGTCTATCCCACCATGGCCGTTGCCCACGAAGGACTTGCCTCACTAGCGGTAGATCTTCACAAAGTAGGCGATCTCCTTGCCCTTACAAACTCCTTGGTTCAACTCCACAATCTTGTCGGAGGCTCCCAAGTGACACCTAGCCAATCTAGGAGACACCACTCTCCAAGAAGTAACAAATGGTGAATTGATGATGAACTCCTTGCTCTTGTGCTTCAAATGATAGTCTCCCCAACACTCAACTCTCTCTCATAGGTTTTGGATCTGGTGGAAAGAAGATTTGAGTGGAAAGCAACTTGGGGAAGGCTAGAGATCAAGATTCATATGGTAGGAATAGAATATCTTGGCCTCAACACATGAGTAGGTAGTTCTCTCTCAGAAATAGGATGCTGGAAGTGTAGGTTCAGTCTGATGGCTCTCTCCATGAATGAAGAGGAGGTGGAGGGGCATATATAGCCTCCACACAAAATCTAACCGTTACACACAATTTACCAAAATCGGTGGGACCGAATCAACAAACTCGGTCGGACCGATTTAGCAAATTTAGTGACCGTTAGGATTTTCGGTGGGACCGAAATGCAACTCAGTGGGACCGATATGGTTAGGGTTAGGGAATAATGTAATCTCGGTGAGACCGATTACACAAACTTGGTGGGGCCAATTTTGGTAATTAGCTAACGAGAGAGTTGGTCAGGCAAACTCGGTGGGACCGATTACTCAAACTCGGTGGGACCGATTTTGGTAATAAGTTAACCAGAGAGTTTGCATTGTAATCTCGGTAGTACCGATTGCTCAAACTCGGTGAGACCGATTTTGATAATGGACATACACAGAGAGATTACAATCCCATCTCGGTGAGACCGAGATCCCTATCGGTAAGACCGATTTGCCTAGGGTTTGTGGCAGTGGCTAAGACATCCAAACTCGGTGGCGCCGGATTGAAAGAATTGGTATGGCCGATTTTGGTTTTAGGTTTAGGTCATTTGTGGATGTGAGAAAGTAGCTGAGGGTTTTTGGAGCATATCATTAAGCACATGAAGCAAGAGGCTCATTAAGCAACACCTCATCCCTCCTTGATAGTATTGGCTTTTCCTATAGACTCAATGTGATCTTGGATCACTAAAATGTAAAATGAAGAGTCTTGAGCTTGAAGCTTGAGCCAATCCTTTGTCCTTAGCATCTTGAAGGAGTTCCCACATCCTTTAGTCCATGCCACTTCAATGTTGAACTTGTCTGAAATATACTAGATAAAAGTGTTAGTCCAACAAGAGATATGTTGACATTAATTACCAAAACCACCTAGGGAGCAGTTGTGCTTTCAATCTCCCCCTTTTTGGTAATTGATGACAACATACATGAAAGCTTTAGATAAGGATATGAAAAATAGCAAGTAAAGCTTTGGAAAGACATGTAACAAGCATAGGCTCCCCCTACATGTATGCAATCATGTGAATATGAAATATAGAAGCATGTGAGAGCATAACCATGATAGAGCAGGCAATGTGTTACATGTATCTTGGCCATATGCATCAGAGCAAATAGTATTGAAGGAAATACCTTCATGCCCATGAGTCCTTCTTGCAAACAGTATGTACATCAGCAAGAATTCCTCATACACATGATTGTGATGCATATACTTACCTTGTAGTCTTGAGTAGGCTTAGGATGGAATGAACCTGTGTAAACAAGGTTAGATAACACAGATACATCTACTAGCCAGAGCAAACAGAAGAAACCACAAGAATACCAAGACTGGGATGACATTTGATTAGACATGTCCCCAAGAGTAAAGATATGCAATGAATTTGAATGATTTCTTTCCCTTGGATGTCTTGCTCCCCCTGAATCTAGCATTGGATACTGGGAAAAGATAGGGAACAGAAAATCAGAGCTGAAAGATATAAATGAACAGAGCTAATGCAAACTAATGCAAGTAAGCACATATGAACATGTCTTTCCCCTCAAGAAGACATGTGGCATCTCTCCTCTTGAACACCAAGCATCTGGGATCCTTGAGAAATACTTTCTACTAGTATTCTAGCCCCCTGGAGATCTCTCTCTCTCTCTCTCTCACCCTGAAGGATGTCCCTCCCCCTGAGAAGGTGATACTCTCTCTAAAATGATAAGCTTTGATGTGATCTCTCTCTCCCCCTTTGACGTCAATTTCCAAGAAGGGCTCGATAAAAATGTGATCTCTCTCTCTCCCTCTGGAATTTGTCGTGAATGGGTTTGATCCTTGAGTCACAACATAAAGCACTTGATAAAAATGTGATGCTTGTTAGAGGACAAGATTCATTGAGTGGAGCTGGATCAGAAGAATCACAGAATAAGTGGCAAACTGTTTTTCCTATTGTGAAATCGGTGGCACCGAGTGGTATGCTTCGGTGGTACCGAAAGTTGTTGGTTGGACCGAAAATTACAAATCGGTGTAACCGAGTTCATCACAGAGAAAACACTTGTCACCTCAGCTCACTAGTCTAGAAAGATCTCACAAAGATTTGCAAGGAATTTACTGAATGATATGCAATGACTTGATGCATAAAATGAAGAGCAACAAAAAGAAAAGAAAGAAATCTAGATGAAGTTTTTTTTGAAGGGGAAACAATTATGCATGAGACAAATGCAAAAACACAGAAGAGAACACAAGAGAACTTCATCTAGAGATGGTTGGCGACAAGGACACCTATGTTAGAGTATATTGACTTAGCAGTCAACTGAGATCACTTGATCATAGGTCATACTCATCGTTTAAGCTCAAAATGGGGTTACTGTCGTGGAATTAACACGTCAGATGTCCTTAGTGTGAGGACTTAGTCGTGAGGCCAACGCATCTATGTGGTAGCTTGAGAGGGGTTGAGCGGAATCGAGAGACGCAACACAAGACAAGGGTTTAGACAGCTTCGGGCCCCGGGAAACATCATCCGGTAAAAACCCTACATGTTGTTTGAGGCTAGATCTCATTATCGTCATGAGGGAGTCGCCGTAAACCGGCTCTCCTCTAGTTGTGTCTAGCCCTAGAGATTGTTTCTTTCTTGTCCTTCTTTGGGGAGCCCTGCCCCTCCTTATATATGTTGAAGGGGCGGGTTACATGTGGAGTCCTACTCGGACTTTAACTTAAACTATTTTGACTTCCTTTCCTGGGCTGTTCAACGTCTGCCGGTTTATCATTGTCTGTCGGTTTAACAATGCCTGCCGGTTTAACAATGTTTGCCAGTTTAACAATGTCTGCCGGTTTAACAATGTCTGCTGGTTTAACAATGTCTGCTATTTGTCTTAACTCTGCCGGTTTAACACTTGCCGGTTTACCGTCTGTCTTAGCCATCTGTCGGTTTTAACACCCGCCGGTTTACCGTCTAACTCAGCCATCTGCCTTAACGGTCTGCCGGTTTACCACCCGCCGGTTTACCAAGTCCCGGCCGGTTTATGACTCCGGCGGGGTCATACCGCGGGGTATATCCCCGACATTAGCCCCTAGTTTAATTTGGATTTATCAATGTTAAACTGATCCTGATCAGCCTTAAGTCCTTGTCACTTCCTTCCAAGTTGATAACCATCTTCATAATCAATTTGCTTGCAGAAGAAATTTTGTAAATAAAGAATCCATTTGAACCGGCCTTCAATGCTCTGACTTGACAAAAATATTAGTCTTTGAAATATTCAACTGATATCCAGCCGGCTTGAAGATGTAAAACTTGCCGGTTTATGAGTACCACCATTGTCGGGTTATAAAAACTGATAATTTCGGGTCATGATTGTTGCCAACACCGGTTCATGATTGTTGCCAATGCCGGTTCATCATTATTGATGACGCCGGGTTGTAGACACAGGGTCATAATGATTGGTGACGCCGGGTCAATCCAGTTTTCTCAAAACAGAGAATTTGAAAATAGTTCTTCGATAATAATATAATACCTGTATAAATACTGCCACTTAAGAAGAAATCCATGTTGCTCATCCCAGTCACTAAGTAAAAACTGAATACTCCATATTATGTAGCCCCCAAGTGCCGGGTTGTCATGCTTGCAGCAACCTGGGACTTTGTAATTGTCTTATACTCATAAAAACTTTAACCAGTGTAGCCCCCAAGGGCCGGGTCATTATGCAATAATGAGCAGGGACTTTGTAGGTATAATCATGTAGATTTGAGCAATGATGTGTAGCCCCCAAGGGCCGGCTCAGTAAGATAATATTGAGCTGGGACTTGATATATACTTCAATAAAAATAACACCATATGATGTAACCCCCATCATGGGACTTGAATCCACGTCCGCAAGATGAAGAGCCTTGTGCTTTACCAACTGAGCAGTGGACCCTTTAATATAACGAATAAAAAGCTTTTTACCTTGAATTGTTGACATGAGAAATTGGTAGCCCTCAAGGGCCGGCTCATTATAATGTGATGAGTCGGGTCTTTAATAAGATGAGCAAAAAATGACTTTGCATTAGCCCCCAAGTGTCATGGTGCATGCTTGCAGCGACATGAGACTTGCATATTTGATATAATCTCAACTTAAGTAATGTAGCCCCCAAGTGTCGGGTTGTAAGCCTGCAGCAACTCGGGACTATTCCTTAAAATTGTAAAACAAAAATCATATACATTGATAATATGATAGCCATTGCGCTAAAGCGACTTGAAAACCTTAATCATAATACTGGTTACTGATAACCATAATAGAAATCCAGCCATGTTGGCTATTTGAATAATATACCCAATGATTTATAAGCGCATAATTCCAATGGCGCAATCCAAATATATGCTGGCGACTTATAGTCCAAACCAGGCCGGGTCAATAAACACCGGATTATAAGTGATTATGTACTGACAACTTGTAGTTGAAAGTCGAGTCGGGTTAATGAACACAGGGTTAATTTGATGACTGATAGTCATGCCGGGTCAATAGACACCGGTTCAACATAAAATTTATCAAAAGAGAAAAATCTTGACAAAGGCAAATAAAACCGTGTAGTCGAGGCTTTTTGAGGGCTGCCAGGCCCAAATTCGAGGCTTTTCATGGGCTGCCAGGACGGTGAGTTAAACCATTTAGCAAAGCCTTTTAAGACGGACCTCCAACTAACCAATCACCATTTTAACTTTGACAAGTGCAGGGTCTCAATGAGAGTAACAGTCAAACATTCGGAGGGCCGTGCCAGGATGACCTGAATAGGAGTGTCTTACTTGATGAAGGCAGGTTAACCCGAGGTTTTAGGTAAATATACCAGGCTTCTAAGCCGTGGGTCGATACCCAGCTACAAGGGTCCGTTAAAACTCCTTGGTATTGACACAAGGATCCCCCAAGTAACGTGATGAGTTGTGCTCATTGGGTGCCTATGTTTGAGCTGTGCATGGCAACAAACTCTCTTTGGCCCCTTGGGTGTGAAGCTCCCAAGCTTTGTTGTGGCATGATAGACGGATTACCGAAGTAACCAGAGCTATACTCTTATGATAATATTGGCTTGATAGCCGGATCAAGAGGGTAGTAGCTCTATGTTCTCTTTGGTGAACACACCTATGTTTGAACAGGAAACCCCCAAGTGATCATATGAAGATGAGCCCATAAGGCAGGATACCCATATTTGAACCGCGCGTCAGGGCAGCAGGTCCTCTTCGGCAACCTTTAATTTTTTGCAAGAGATAAATTCTTCTTGAACTGGTATTTTGAGCCGGATATCGAGAGCTTCAAAGCTTGGTGGGAGATAACTTTCCCTTAAACCGGATATTAAACCAGAATCCTCCTTTTTAAGCCGGAAATTTTCTGATGGCCTTTAAATTTGCACCCATATGGCGGTTTAAGGTCCTGCATTTAGATAACCTTGCAAGCCAGAGTGATTGCTCTTTTTAAAGAAAGCAATATATAATATAAAAATATAATGGATGGATTTTACCTGATATGTCAGGCCAGTTAATATCCACCGCGGGGTTATAAGCCAGCACAGACAAGAGAGTCGGCCGCGGCATTGTTGATCTAGTCCGGACTGCAGGGGCGGCGGTTTGTGTTCCGGTTCATCAATGTGATGCACAAATGTCGGTGTAAAACAGCTAGCGCGCGCCGTTCGCAGTAGGGCATCACTTTTATAGTGAGCACTTGTCCTGTATAAAAAGATATAGGCCAGAGTAATTGTTCTTAAACAAAGTACATGCGGATAGGAGGGATAGCACCTGATTTGCCTGGACAACCGATAAATCGACCGTGGCATTGTAAGCCGGTGCGGAAGGGCAAATCAATCGCAGGCGCATGACACCGCGCGGACGGGCGAGTCGGCCGTGTCGTGTTGGTGTAGAGTGGCCTGCATGAGCGGCGGCTTCCGCATGCCCGTTCAACAGTAAGCGGGCGCAGACGCCGGTGCATGATGATGCTAATGCACATTCCATGGGCACGGCATGACTCCACCTTTATAATAAATCATTATCTTGATGTCTTTGAATGACTAATGATCTGTACATAGAATCTTTCACAGAGTACTGGTAGTGCTCCACAATGCTTTTTGCATCTTCTTATGACAGCCAGCACAGATTGCTGGGACTCGTGCTCTGGTTTAATTGGCAGAGTGGCCTTCATGCATGCACTTCCTTTCCACGGGAATGCTCTAATTGAAAGAGACTTGTATTTGACCAGTATTGTTTTTTGCTTGGTTCTCCAAACAGCAATGAAGCCAGATTAGCAATGATAATACTGATCTCTTTTGTTGTTGCTGGCGAGGATAGAAGCACAGATTTAATGCCACAATACTCCAGGATGTAGGTTCTGCTCTTGTGTTCTACCACCCGCGGCTTCTCTCTGGGATTCCATAAAAACACCTGCGACCACAGCAAAGGTAGGGGCAGCTTGTGGCTGCAACAGGCCGGGTCAATGGCAGCACGAGGGCGGCTCCGACGGCCGCGCGTGCAGCAGAAGAAAAGGCGGCGTCGAACCACGGCCGTGGGCGGCTTGGGGTCGAATCAGTGGGGCCCGGCGACCTGAGGCGAATGCGGCGACACGGAGCAGATGCTCAACGGCGCGACGGTGAAGGTGAGGCCAGCGAAGGCGGCGGTTCTCATCACGGCGATTCGGGAAAAAACCTGAGGCCGCGAAGGCAGATCAAAGTGGAGAGAGCTGCTCGTGGTGACCGAATCAACTCGTCGTCCAGGGCGGCTTGACGGCAGGGGAAACCATACTAGGCCTAGCCGGGGACGGGGCGGCTCAGGCCTGGCGCAGCAGCAGAGAAGCGCCCGCGAGGCGAGGCCGCAACGGCTGATGTAGAGAAATACGGGCGAAGGCATGGCCACGGCAGGAAACGGGTTGAGCGCAGTAGCGGCTTGTAGGCGGGGACCACTCAACGCGGTGCGGCTCAGCACTCGGACGACGGCGGCTGACGGTCCATCTGACCGACCGGTACTGGTGAGGCTCCTGGCGGCTCAGCGAGTCTGCGGTGGAAGGGCGAACCATGGTGAGTCAGCGGCGGCGATGGTGGAGGGCCAGGCGGCGGCTTGAGGTGACGGAGGCCGGTTCAAGACCGACCGGTTCAGGGCACTGAAGGCCGAGCGTGGGGGTGACTCCAAGTAACGGATGAAGCAGCGGCGCCGTGCCCAAGGCGGAGGCGCGGTGCTGACCCTACAACGACGGTGGTGATTGTTCTGCGAGGTAACACGGCCACGACGAGGCGGCAAGGTCCAAGACGGCAGCTCAGGTAGGGCAGAACCGGCGCCGGCCGCGGACGAAGGGTGACCCAGCGAAGGCGGTGATTTAATTCGGCCATGACGATGACTCGGTGAGGCCGCATGTCAGAGATTACCAAAGCGAAAACAGCTCGGCAGCGGCTGCGGAGAAGCGCCAGCGAAACTTGGAGGCGAGGCGACTCAGGCCAGAGAGCATTGGTGGCTCCCCGGAGGCCCACTACAGCGACTCCGGTCAGCGGCAGGTTGTAGCAAAGCGACCTGGAGACCGGCCGGCGACGGTTCGTGGCACGGAGGCGGCGGTTTGGGCAGGCGGGCGCAGACTCCACGGTCAGCAGAGGAGGCTGGGCACAGCCGGGCGATTTAACGGACGCGCAGACCGGGTCGGAGGCAACGAGAGGCCATGGCGATTTAATAGCAGCGGATCGGAAGCCGATGCAGAGCGAGGCCCAATCCGGATTGGAAACAGAAGGAAGCTAGGCATCTATTGGCGTAGCGGTGATTTGGAAGCAGAGTCAAAGTACAATCCATCCGGGTCATGTCCGGCTCAATCTTTGGCTTTGAACGTGAGCTAGCATGCTTAGCGGACTTACGTGAGGAAATTTTGTGGCACATATCACGTCCTTGTCATCTAATTTAGGCTTTATGCATCTGTTCAAAGGCAAAACCGCAAGCAAGGTACTACCAAGCAAGGAAAACCTGGGCTGCGCAGCTACTTTGAAGTACAGCCGTCTGACCCGGCGGCTCGGAGATAACTCAGCGGCGGTTTATGGCGATGTGAAGCAGTAACGTTGGGCGCACCGGCCACAGCTGTAGATGAGACGGGGCCCTCGGTAGTTGTGAGGCAGCTGGCAGTTTGTCCAAGGCTGAGTCAGCACTCGTGGCCCGGCCTGACCACCACGCGAGGAGCAAACTGCAGTAAGACTTTCTCGATTGATGATGATCTGGTCAGAAGCAGCTGCAACAGTGATTTTAACGCAGAACAGCAGCGGCTGGTAGGTGTAGTGGAGACAAACCGGAGGCAGAGCGAGGTGACTCGGTCTCGGCGGATTGGTACAAACTCAGAAACCGCGACAGCAGATACGAGCAGTGGATACCATTATGGTCTTCTTCTTTCTTTGCATTGTTCGCTTCAACATGCAAGGAGCAAAAAAATAGTGCTCAGTTGACGAATTGACTTTGGTCCTTACGTGAGCAGACAGGTCTTTGTAGTAGTCCTCAATCCATCGGACTAACTGATTAGTGTAGACACGTTCGGCGGCGCCTACGATAAAACCCTAGCTTCCTTTAAACTAGATCTTCTAAATCTTGTTTCGACGGTTCATCGACGATGTTATCTTCAGCTCCGGCATTTTTCCATCAGGTACGTCGCGAAATTTTCGATCCATAGAAAAGATCCCTCCAAGAACTCAACACCACCGTGCGCAGGCCCCACGGTGGGCACCAACTGTCGTGGAATTAACACGTCAGATGTCCTTAGTGTGAGGACTTAGTCGCGAGGCCAACGCATCTATGTGGTAGCGTGAGAGGGGTTGAGCAGAATTGAGAGACGCAACACAAGACAAGGGTTTAGACAGCTTCTGGCCCCGGGAAACATCATCCGGTAAAAACCCTACATGCTGTTTGAGGCTAGATCTCATTATCGTCATGAGGGAGTCGACGTAAACCGGCTCTCCTCTAGTTGTGTCTAGCCCTAGAGATTGTTTCTTTCTTGTCCCTCTTTGGAGAGCCCTGTCCCTCCTTATATATGTTGAAGGGGCGGGTTACATGTGGAGTCCAACTCGGACTTTAACTTAAACTATTTTGACTTCCTTTCCTGGGCTGTTCAATGTCTGCCGGTTTATCATTGTCTGTCGGTTTAAGAATGCCTGCCGGTTTAACAATGTTTGCCGGTTTAACAATGTCTGCCGGTTTAACAATGTCTGCTGGTTTAACAATGTCTGCCATCTGTCTTAACTCTGTCGGTTTAACACTTGCCGGTTTACCGTCTGTCTTAGCCATCTGCCGGTTTAACACCCGCCGGTTTACCGTCTGACTCAGCCATCTGCCTTAACGGTCTGCCGGTTTACCATCCGCCAGTTTACCAAGTCCCGTCCGGTTTACGACTCCGGCTGGGTCATACCGCGGGGTATATCCCCGACAGTTACCATTTTTCATTTAAGCATCTTGATGTATTCACATCTTGTCGAGTTGCTTTAGCTCATGACTCGGAGTAAAGCTTCTCTAAGATGGAATAACATACCTTGGTTGGTGGTGTTGATCATGTAGTTGAACTTGTGTGGGTTGCTGAAGGTTGATGTAGCTCATCAAGAGTTGGGAGCACCACTTGAAATTTGAGTCCATCTACCTACATGGGTTAGTTCTTGCAAGGAACAGCACTTGTGTATCCAAAAATGACAATCATGAAGCTCAACATAGAATTTGTCAAAGGATATGTTTGAATGGTTTCGTGCTTCCTTGTCTTCAACCACCTTTGTATAGAGACATGGTGATGTAGAGATTGCTCAAGATGTGAGTAGGTTACAATCTCATAGAATTTGATTCAACCATGTACCTACATGGGTTAGATAACATGCAAGAAGCAAATATGTCCAAGATATAAGATTTTCATCATAAGAGAAATATCAAGGATTAGTCATAAGCTCATGTCTTGCATGTTTCCAATGGAGTTTCTACTCCAAGTTTGAAGCATCTATGATGTTCAATTCTCCTCTCAACCTGCAAAACACTTTCTCATCAAGAGGTTTAGTGAATATATGTAACACCCACGATGTGGTTATATCTCCCACGTGTCGAAGCACGACTTCGAGGCATAACCGCATACTGGTTTTGTCGCAAGAAGGGTCATCTTCACACAATCCCATGTAATGAACAAGAAAGGGATACGAGAGTTGGCTTACAATCGCCACTTCACACAATACATAAATTAAGATCATACATCATTCAAATACACTCATAGACCGGCTACGGTCAAGTTCAAATGAAAAGAAGACAACCCCAAATGCTAGATCCCCGATCGTCCCGACTGGGCTCCTCTATTGATCATCTGGAAACGATACATAGTAATGACCAAGGGCCTTGTCAAATTCCCACTTCAGCTCAGTTGCGCCATCTGCGCTGGTATCCTCGGCACCTGCATCTGTTTTGGTAGAATTTGTGAGTCACGAGGACTCAACAATCTCACACCCACGAGGTCAAGACTATTTAAGCTCATAGGTAGGTAAAAGGGGTAATATGGTGGAGCTGCCGCAAGCACTAAGCATATATGGTGGCTAACATACGCAAGTAAGAGCGAGAAGAGAAGCAACGCATCGGTCGAGAAGCTAAAAGTGATCAAGAAGTGATCCTAAAACTACTTACGTCAAGCATAACTCAAACCGTGTTCACTTCCCGGACTCCGCCAAGAAGAGACCATCACGGCTACACACACGGTTGATGCATTTTAAAGAGGTCAAGTGTCAAGTTATCTACAACCGGACATTAACAAATTCCCATCTACCTCATAACCGCGGACACGGCTTTCGAAAGATAATATACCCTGCAGGGGTGTCCCAACTTAGCCCATCACAAGCTCTCACGATAAACGAAGGATATACCTTCTCCTGGAAAGACCCGATCAGCCTCGGAATCCCGGTTCGCAAGACATTTCGACAATGGTAAAATAAGACCAGCAAAGCCGCCCGATGCGCCGACAAATCCTGATAGGAGCTGCACATATCTCGTTCTCAGGGCACACCGGATGAGACATCCTACGAGTAAAACCAGCCCTCAAGTTTCCCCGAGGTGGCCCTGCAGTCTACTCATTTCGGACCAACACTCGAAGGAGCACTGGCCCGGGGGGGTTAAAATAAAGATGACCCTCGGGCTCGCGAAAACCCTAGGGAAAAAGGCTTAGGTGGCAAATGGTAAAACCAAGGTTGGGCCTTGCTGGAGGAGTTTTATTCAAAGCGAACTGTCAAGGGGGTCCCATAAATCACCCAACCGTGTAAGGAACGCAAAATCAAGGAACATAACACCGGTATGACAGAAACTAGGGCGGCAAGAGTGGAACAAGTCACCAGGCATAAGGCCGAGCCTTCCACCCTTTACCAAGTATATAAGGTGCATTAATTAAACAGGAGATATTGTGATATCCCAAAATATCCATGTTCCGACCAGGAACAAACTTCATCTTCACCTGCAACTAGCAATGCTATAAGAGGGGCTGAGCAAAAGCGGTGACATAGCCAAACAACAGTTTGCTAGGAAAGGATGGTTAGAGGTTTGACATGGCAATAGGGAGGCATGATAAACAAAGGCAGGTAGAGCTAACATAGCGATAGAGCGAGTACTAGCAAGCAAAGATAGAAGTGATGTCAAAGGTATGGTCATCTTGCCTGCAAGGTTCTCAGAGTTGTCGAAGGCTCGATCCTCGTTAGCGTACTCAACAGGTTCCTCATGCACGTACTCGTCTCCCGGCTCTACCCAAAGCAAGAACACAAGCAAAGGAACCACAATAAATCACGGTGCAATGCACAAGCAACATGATGCAAAACATGTCATGATATGCGAGATGTGATATGCAATGCATATGCGTGCTTCGGGAGGAAAAAGGATGAACAAGGCATCAACTTGGCAAACAAAGTATGCCGCTGGAAAGATGAGATGATTTCGATTGAAACCGATATAAGGATCACCGGAAACGGATGCACTGTTTGCAAATGGCAAGCAAAACAAGAATGGCACAAAGCTGCGATTAACAGCACGATGCTACTTAGCATGCAACAAGAAACTATACTACAGCACCCCAACATAAAAACAAAACATATGGCAGTGATCTACAGGAGATGCTTAACAAAAAAGGAACACTCAGCTACGGCTAAATCACATCATAACAGGTTCAAACAAGCATGGTGAAAGTGCAAAAAATAACAGGTTGGACATGGCATAAACAGCATCACGAAGCAATGTTCAGAGCAGGTTATCAACATGCTACAGGAACTTATAATAGCAAAACAAGGAATGGCATGAATCTACTCAAAGCATAGATCAAAAGTCCCTTACTGACCATAAGACAAAAAGGATCAGAAAATATGATGGCACCCATGTAAACATAACAAGTTTCGTTAACAGATTCAGCAAACAAAGCATGGCATTGACATAATTATGAAGGCACCTTCGTGAGCTCGATGCACTCAGTACAGAGCACTTCATGATAAACTAAGCATACATCCATCAAGAATACATGTCATAGAAGCTATACATGGCAAGAACAACATCATAGCATACACGGATCAACTACAACAACCTCGGTAAAATTGAATAACATGTAAACAATCTGCCAGGAAAATTTTTGAAGCAAAAGTAGAGCACGAAAATGACATGCTAGACTAACCCATAATTGCAACCAGGGCCATGGATTGATAGAGCATAACCATATGTTCAAAACACCCTTACTGAAGTATCTCAAAATATGCAAGGATCTCTCTGTAGCATCAAGTTTACATGGCATGAAAATAACAGCAGAACAGGGACTAAAATCAGCAATATCACGAAGCCTAGTTTGCATGCTTGTTCTAGTCACCACATTGATCACAAAAATACATGGCAAGTACCTCTGCAAAGAAGACATGGCATAGTTCAACTCACATGTAGGGCTCAAATACATAGGATGCACACATCAATCATGGCAAAAATGACAAAAGCGCATGTTCTGATAAGAATCTGAAACTAATATTATGAAGCACTCTTCCAATAGCATTTCGGGCATCAAGATAAGCTCAAAAGAAAATGATGCAATGAGACGGAATGATGTAATCTTCGAGGCGAACAAATCGGTATGTTATACGCCCAAAACGGAGCCACGGGTGCAAAGTTGTGGGGCGATGAACATGCAACAAAAATAATGGCAGATAAGGACTTAGACGAAATTCAGGGAAGAAGAAAAGTCAACCGAGGGGTGGATCTGGATCCGAGCGCGGGCTTCGAGGTTCGCCGACCAGAGATGGAGCTCGGGGCCGGAGGAGGACGGCCGGAGAGGAGCTGGGCCGGCCGGATCTGGGTGTCCTCCCGCGAGGAGGCGCCGGAGATGGCGTTGGCGGCGGCAGCGGCGAACGGGTGGGGCCGCGAAGGACTCGGGCGGCGGGCGCGGCGGACGGCGTGGCGCCGAGGCGAGGCGGAGGCGGTCGGCGGCGGCGGCGGGCCGCGGGAGCGGGCGGACGGCGGCGAACGACTCGGGCGGCGGCGGCGCAGGCGATGGGCCGCGGGGGCCGGACGCGGGCTCGGCGGGCCGGGGGCGGCGGCGCGGGCGCCTTGGCCACGTGGCAGCTCCTGGTTCTCCGGGGCGGCGGGCGGACGCGTCCGGCTCCGTCCGGACGTGTCCGACGGCGCGGAGAGGAGCGGGGCTAGGGTTGGACTGCGAAAACTCCGGGGGTAGCACATATTTATAGGTAGAGGGAGCTAGGAGTGTCCGAATGAGGTGCGGTTTTCGCCCACACGATCGTGATCCGACGATGGAGAGCATGGAAGTGACTTAGATGGGTTATTGGGCTGTTTTGGAGGGGTGTTGGGCGGTAACTCAAAAGAGGCCTTTGGGGATAAGCGGATAACCGTTGGAGTATCAAACGAGCTCCAAATGACCCGAAACTTGACAGGTGGTCTACCGGTGCTATACCAGGGCCACTTGACAAGGCTCGTTCCATTCCAAGAACGTTTAATGCCCGCACACGAAAAGAGACAAGAGGGGTGTGCCGGTGCATGTGGGACTGTCGGATTGCGAAACGGACAACGGGGAAAATGCTCGGATGCATGAGAAGAACACGTATGCAAATGAGATGCCTATGATGACATGATATGATATGCATGACATTAATAAAATGCAAAACAAAAGACAAAACACAACCACGGAGGGAATATCATAACACATGGCTGATAATGGCAAGAGTTGGAGTTACAAAGATGGAAAGTTACATCCGGGGTGTTACAACACTCCACCACTACAAGAGGATCTCGTCCCGAGATCTAGGACTGAAAGAACTCCGGATATTCGGAACGGAGGTGATCCTCGCGCTCCCAGGTGGCTTCTCGGTCGGAATGGTGTGACCACTTCACTTTCAGGAATTTGAGTGACTTGTTGCGAGTCTTGCGCTCGGTTTCTTCAAGAATAGCAACGGGGTGCTCATGATAAGAGAGATCTTCTTGGAGGTCGATCTCTTCGAAGTTGATAGTGCGCTCAGGAGTCTTGAAGCACTTGCGAAGCTGTGACACGTGAAACACATCATGCACGTTCGCAAAGTTGGATGGAAGCTGAAGTTGATAGGAGAGGTCGCCTCTTTTGCCAATGATCTTGAAAGGACCCACGTATCTAGGGGCAAGCTTCCCTTTGATACCGAAGCGACGAGTGCCTTTCATTGGAGAGATGCAGAGATAGACATGGTCTTCGATTTCAAAAGCCAAGTCACGGTGCTTGCTATCATAATAGCTCTTCTGTCGCGATTGCGCGGCTTTGAGATTCTCACGAATGACTTTGCACATTTCTTCGGCTTCTGTGATCAAGTTGTTGCCAAGAAGTTGGCGTTCACCTGTCTCGAACCAATTGCGAGGAGTACGACACTTCCTGCCATAGAGAATTTTGAATGGGGCCTTGCCCGAACTCGTTTGGAAGTTGTTGTTGTAGGAGAACTTGGCATATGGAAGACAATCTTCCCACTTCATACCGAAGGAAATGACACAAGCCCTGAGCATATCTTCAAGGATTTGATTGACTCGCTCGACTTGGCCACTTGTTTGAGGATGGAAAGTTGTGCTGAAACGAATGTTGGTGCCCATGGCCGTCTGAAAGGATTCCCAGAACTTAGAAGTGAAGATGCTTCCACGATCTGAAGATATCAATTGTGGAATGCCGTGCAAGGAGACAATTCTGGAGGAGTATAGCTCTGCCAGCTGAGCTGCTGTGATAGATTCTTTGATAGGAAGAAAATGAGCCACTTTGGTAAGCTTGTCAATGACAACGAAGATAGCATCATTTCCACGCTTGGACTTAGGAAAACCAGTCACGAAGTCCATCTCGATATGGTCAAACTTCCATTTCGGAATAGCAAGAGGTTGGAGGAGACCAGCTGGTCTTTGGTGTTCTGCTTTCACCCTTCTGCAGACATCACATTCATTCACGAATTGAGCAATCTCTCGCTTCATTCGAGTCCACCAATACGACTGCTTGAGGTCATGGTACATCTTTGTACTTCCAGGATGAATGGATAGGAGGGAATTGTGTGCCTCATTCATGATGACTTTTCTCAGATCACCTTTTGGAACCACAATTCGATCCTCGAAGAAAAGAGTATCTTTGTCATCCAAGCGATAGCACTTGTATTTGGGAATGCCCTTGTCAATACCATGTTTCACCTTCTTCACCATGGTATCCAGGAGTTGTGCCTCACGAATTTGATCTTCCAAAGTAGGAGAGACTATGAGGTTGGCAAGAAAGCCTTGAGGAACAACTTGAAGATTCAGCTTGCGGAAGGCTTCACAAAGATCCGGTTGAAACGGCTTGAGAATTAGACTGTTGCAATAAGCCTTTCTGCTCAGAGCATCTGCAATCACATTCGCCTTGCCAGGAGTATATTCAATACTCGGATTGTACTCTTGAATCATTTCGACCCATCGAGTTTGCCTGAGGTTAAGGTTGGGTTGAGTGAAGATATACTTGAGGCTCTTGTGATCGGTGAAAATGTCCACTTGCCTTCCCAATAAGAGATGTCTCCATGTTATCAATGCATGGACAACTGCCGCCAACTCAAGATCATGAGTGGGGTAGTTCTTTTCGTTGGGCTTCAACTGACGAGAGGTATAGGCCACAACTTTTTTCTCTTGCATCAACACAGCACCGAGACCTTGAAGGGAAGCATCACAGAATACTTCGAATGGCTTGGATTCATCAGGAGGAGTCAAGACAGGAGCTGTGACTAGCTTCTCTTTGAGGGTGTTGAAAGCGACGTCACACTCAGGCGTCCAGACATACTTGACATGCTTCTGGAGGAGGTTGGAAAGAGGCTTTGCAATCTTAGAGAAGTTCTCAACGAATCTTCGGCAATAGCTTGCAAGACCAAGAAAACTGCGGAGCTGTTTGACATTCTGAGGAGGTTCCCAATTCAGAACTGCAGAAACCTTCGCGGGATTAACAGCAATGCCCTTGGCAGAGATGATATGACCAAGGTAAAGAACTTCATCAAGCCAGAACTCACATTTGGAAAACTTCGCATAGAATTGATGCTCTCTGAGCTTGTCGAGCACCAATCGCAAATGTTTGGCATGATCCTGCTTATTCTTGGAGAGGACCAAAATATCATCGAGATACACCAGAACGAATTCATTGGTGTAGGGGTTGAAGATAAAATTCATCATGCGAGAGAACGTTGGAGGAGCATTGACAAGGCCGAAAGACATGACAGTATATTCATAAGAACCATAGCTTGTTCTGAATGCTGTCTTGGGAATATCTTGTTCACGAATGTGAATCTGATGATAACCCATACGAAAGTCAAGCTTGGAGAATACTTTAGCACCTTTGAGTTGCTCGAAAAGCTCATTTATGTTGGGAGGTGGATATTTGTTCTTGATTGTCTTCTTGTTCAATGGACGGTAATCGACGCAAAGTCGGTCCGTGCCATCCTTCTTATGGACAAAAAGAACTCCACAACCCCATGGGGATGAACTCGGTCTGATCAAGCCCAGATGCTCTTGTTCATCGAGCTGTTTCTTCAATTCCTTCAGCTCCTTGGGTCCAAGCTTGTATGGACGCTTGCAAACGGGTTCCGTTCGAGGCTCAAGATCAATAATGAACTCGACTGGCCGATGAGGAGGCATACCCGAAAGCTCTTCTGGAAAGACATCTTGGTACTCACAAACGACTGGAATTTGAGAAATAGCATCCAGCTCGCCCTTCTCATTGAGAGAAAACAACCGAATGGTTTCATCACGAGCGGCATAGATGATAACATCCTCAGAAGGGTGTCCCAATTGAATTTGCCTGGCAGCACAATCAAGCTGAGCCTTGTGCTTAGAAAGCCAGTCCATCCCGAGAATTAGATCAATATCAGAGTCACCAAGAACAACTGGAGAAGACAAAAATTTATAGTCGCCCATCTTGATACCGACATTTGGAACCATCAAACGAGAACTCATGTGCTTGCCCGGGGAAACAATTGCTAGAGTTCTATCCAAATATTCCGAAGTGAAATCATGCTTGGTAAAGAACGGTATTGACATGAAACAATGCGATGCACCGGTATCAAATAAGACTTTTGCAGGAATATCATTAACTGAGAGATTACCCATGATCACATCTGAAGAATCCTCTGCCTGAGCTGCATTCATCATGTTCACCTTTGCATGCTTTGGATTATGCTTGACCACAACATTGCTTGAAGATCTCACAGGAGGAGGAGGAGGAAGGCGCCTTTGATTGAAGCATTTGTTCGCGTAGTGACCTTTCTGCTGGCACTTGTTGCAAGTCACTTCTGAGAGCGGACGATGATAAGGAGCACTTGACCTTGGAGCTTGAGGCTGAGACTTGTTCTGATAGCCTGGGTTGGGTGGGTGGGAAGATCCACGACCACCTGAGTTCTTCTGTTGGTAAGGCTGACGAAACGGAGGAGAAGGAAGGTAGAACTTCTATTGCTTAGCTGCCACTTGTGAGGAAGAAGAAGATTGCACTGCATCCCTGATTCTCTTCTTAGAAGCCTCACACTTGAGCTGAGCACCTTCTTGCTTGAGTGCCATATTGTAGAATTGATCAAACTGAGTAGGCTCAACAAGAACGAGAGCTAACTGCAGATCCTCTCTAAGGCCACCTCTGAATTGATAGATCATACTCTTCTCATCAGGAACATCTTGCTTAGCGAAGCGAGCAAGTTTCTGAAACTGCTTGTTGTATTCGTACACTGACATGTTGCCTTGCTTGAGATTGCGGAACTCCTCATGCTTGCTCTCAACAACACTGGTAGGAATATGGTGAGCTTTAAAGTCCCTACAGAAGTCAGTCCAAGTAATCACTCGACCTCCTCTGGAATCCTTGTATTGCTGGAACCAATCAGCTGCCTGATCCTTGAGCTGAAAAGAAGCGAACTTGACATAGTCCTCAGGCCTGACATTGCTGCATTCAAAATGCTTGTTGATATCCATGAGCCAATCATCGGCATCTGTGGCCTCGACACAGTAGCTGAAAGACTTCGGCTGATTTGCAAGGAATTGGTTGAGGGTAGGAAATAGAGGATGATGATTGAACTGCCCTTGACCTTGATTCCCTTGGTTGCCTTGGCCTTGGTTGCGCTCTTGCATGAGCTGGATCATCATCTGAGCATTGGCGCTTGTGGCTGCCATCAAAGCTTGCCATGCCTCCGGAGGCAGTGGTGGAGGTGGAGGGTTCGCCTGACTCCCATCATTGCGTTCCGGATTCTGACGCGTTGGCGGAGCCACCCTGAAGAGGGTGACATCCGTTAGCATCTTGATAGACAGATAGACAAGCTGAATCAATGGATAGAAATTGCAACATATAGTCTTCACAATAAACGTTCGAACAAGGATGAACGAATGAATTCCAAAGCAAACATCACACGTCCATTAAGGTGATAAGCCACTTGATAAGAGATTGATGAATGAAATAAACAAGGTACAACTGGAACAAATAAGTGGTAAGGATTACCCAATCACAAACCAAATATCTGCGGGAAGAAATGCTAGAGCTACTTGAATCCCACCTATAAACTCCCAAAACTTTCTGGTTATGCAATCAGGTGTTGGGGATACAGGGGAAGCAATATATCTCACCCAAACTAACAATCCCTACATCCAGCTGTATCCATCCGTCAACACATAACTAAGAAACCTTCGGAAATCGTGTACCTCAACCTTCGAAAAGCATCCGTTATACGAGTTATGGCAATACTCCCGAACTACCGCCCCAGTACTGGGTGGCGTCGAGGTTATCTCACCAACAACTGCATAAAAGAGATTTTCGATGTCGGCAAAACTCAGGTATTCCAGAACTGCAACGATAAAATTGTGACGACAACACCTTAGAGCTCAACTCCCTGGGTCAAAGCCACATAATAGACAGGAGGCACCAAGAACAATGTTCTCGTCACAAAACCATTAGAACGATTCCAAGATACCCGCGTGATCCTAAAAAAATTTTAGTGAAATTTGAGGAGAGGACAGTCAAAACATCTACGTCAGGAGACCTCACCAGAGCGACGAAGGGACTGAGGAGTAAAAAGAATCCTACTCTCCGATATATATAATCCTAAGACTCAAAACATTTTTGTTCTAGACTCAACATCGCCAGCAAACAATCAAGCAAGGGGCTCCTAAGTCGGGGACGGCTCTGATTACCAACTTGTAACACCCACGATGCGGCTATATCTCCCACGTGTCGAAGCACGACTTCGAGGCATAACCGCATAGTGGTTTTGTTGCAAGAAGGGTCATCTTCACACAATCCCATGTAATGAATAAGAAAGGGATACGAGAGTTGGCTTACAATCGCCACTTCACACAATACATAAATTAAGATCATACATCATTCAAATACACTCATAGACCGGCTACGGTCAAGTTCAAATGAAAAGAAGACAACCCCAAATGCTAGATCCCCGATCGTCCCGACTGGGCTCCTCTACTGATCATCTGGAAACGATACATAGTAACGACCAAGGGCCTCGTCAAATTCCCACTTCAGCTCAGTGGCGCCATCTGCGCTGGTATCCTCGGCACCTGCATCTGTTTTGGTAGAATCTGTGAGTCATGAGGACTCAACAATCTCACACCCGCGAGATCAAGACTATTTAAGCTCATAGGTAGGTAAAAGGGGTAATATGGTGGAGCTGCGGCAAGCACTAAGCATATATGGTGGCTAACATACGCAAGTGAGAGCGAGAAGAGAAGCAACACATCGGTCGAGAAGCTAGAAGTGATCAAGAAGTGATCCTGCAACTACTTACGTCAAGCATAACTCAAACCGTGTTCACTTCCCGGACTCCGCCGAGAAGAGACCATCACGGCTACACGCACGGTTGATGCATTTTAAAGAGGTCAAGTGTCAAGTTATCTACAACCGGACATTAACAAATTCCCATCTGCCTCATAACCGCAGGCATGGCTTTCGAAAGATAATATACCCTGCAGGGGTGTCCCAACTTAGCCCATCACAAGCTCTCATGGTCAACGAAGGATATACCTTCTCCTGGAAAGACCCGATCAGCCTCGGAATCCCGGTTCGCAAGACATTTCGACAATGGTAAAACAAGACCAGCAAAGCCGCCCGATGCACCGACAAATCCCGATAGGAGCTGCACATATCTCGTTCTCAGGGCACACCGGATGAGACATCCTACGAGTAAAACCAGCCCTCAAGTTTCCCCGAGGTGGCCCCGCAGTCTACTCATTTCGGACCAACACTCGAAGGAGCACTGGCCCGGGGGGGTTAAAATAAAGATGACCCTCGGGTTCGCGAAAACCCCAGGGAAAAAGGCTTAGGTGGCAAATGGTAAAACCAAGGTTGGGCCTTGCTGGAGGAGTTTTATTCAAAGCGAACTGTCAAGGGGGTCCCATAAATCACCCAACCGTGTAAGGAACGCAAAATCAAGGAACATAACACCGGTATGACAGAAACTAGGGCGGCAAGAGTGGAACAAGTCACCAGGCATAAGGCCGAGCCTTCCACCCTTTACCAAGTATATAAGGTGCATTAATTAAATAGGAGATATTGTGATATCCCAAAATATCCATGTTCCGACCAGGAACAAACTTCATCTTCACCTGCAACTAGCAACGCTATAAGAGGGGCTGAGCAAAAGCGGTGACATAGCCAAACAACAGTTTGCTAGGACAGGATGGTTAGAGGTTTGACATGGCAATAGGGAGGCATGATAAACAAGGCAGGTAGAGCTAACATAGCGATAGAGCGAGTACTAGCAAGCAAAGATAGAAGTGATATCGAAGGTATGGTCATCTTGCCTGCAAGGTTCTCAGAGTTGTCGAAGGCTTGATCCTCGTTAGCGTACTCAATAGGTTCCTCATGCACGTACTCGTCTCCCAGCTCTACTCAAAGCAAGAACACAAGCAAAGGAACCACAATAAATCACGGTGCAATGCACAAGCAACATGATGCAATACATGTCATGATATGCGAGATGTGATATGCAATGCATATGCGTGCTTCGGGAGGAAAAAGGATGAACAAGGCATCAACTTGGCAAACTAAGTATGCCTCTGGAAAGATGAGATGATTTCGATTGAAATCGATATAAGGATCACCGGAAACGGATGCACGATTTGCAAATGGCAAGCAAAACAAGAATGGCACAAAGCTGCGATTAACAGCACGATGCTACTTAGCATGCAACAAGAAACTATACTACAGCACCCCAACATAAAAAACAAAACATATGGCAGTGATTTACAGGAGATGCTTAACAAAAAAGTAACACTGAGATACGGCTAAATCACATCATAACAGGTTCAAACAAGCATGGTGAAAGTGCAAAAAATAACAGGTTGGACATGGCATAAACACCATCACGAAGCAATGTTCAGAGCAGGTTATCAACATGCTACAGGAACTTATAATAGCAAAACAAGGCATGGCATGAATCTACTCAAAGCATATATCAAAAGTACCTTACTGACCATAAGCCAAAAAGGATCAGAAAATATGATGGCACCCATGTAAACATAGCAAGTTTCGTTAACAGATTCAGCAAACAAAGCATGGCATTGACATAATTATGAAGGCACCTTCGTGAGCTCGATGCACTCACTACAGAGGACTTCATGATAAACTAAGAATACATCCATCAAGAATACATGTCATAGAAGCTATACATGGCAAGAACAACATCATAGCATACACGGATCAACTACAACAACCTCGGTAAAATTGAATAACATGTAAACAATCTGCCAAGAAACATTTTGAAGCAAAAGTAGAGCACGAAAATGACATGCTAGACTACCCCATAATTTCAACCAGGGCCATGTATGGATAGAGCATAACCATATGTTCAAAACACCCTTACTGAAGTATCTCACAATATGCAAGGATCTCTCTGTAGCATCAAGTTTACATGGCATGAAAATAACAGCAGAACAGGGACTAAAATCAGCAATATCACGAAGCCTAGTTTGCATGCTTGTGCTAGTCACCACATTGATCACAAAAATACATGGCAAGTACCTCTACAAAGAAGACATGGCATAGTTCAACTCACATGTAGGGCTCAAGTACATAGCATGCACACATCAATCATGGCAAAAATGACAAAAGTGCATGTTCTGATAAGAATCTGAAACTAATATTATGAAGCACTCTTCCAACAGCATTTCGGGCATCAAGATAAGCTCAAAAGAAAATGATGCAATGAGATGAAATGATGTACTCTTGGGGCGAACAAATCGGTATGCTATACGCCCAAAACGGAGCCACGGGTGCAAAGTTGTGGGGCGATGAACATGCAACAAAAATAATGGCAGATAAGGACTTAGACGAAATTCGGGGAAGAAGAAAAGTCAACCGAGGGGTGGATCTGGATCCGAGCGCGGGCTTCGAGGTTCGCCGACCGGAGATGGAGCTTGGGGCCGGAGGAGGACGGCCGGAGAGGAGCCCGGCCGGCCGAATCTGGGTGTCCTCCGGCGAGGGGACGCCGGAGATGGCGTTGGCGGCGGCAGCGGCGAATGGGCGCTGCCGCGGAGGACTCGTGCGGCGGGCGCAGCGCCGGAGTAGCCAGACGGCGGGGCGCGGCGGACGGCACGGCGCCGAGGTGAGGCGGAGGCGGTCGGCGACGGCGGCGGGCCGCGGGAGCGGGCGGACGGCGGCGGACGACTCGGGCGGCGGCGGCGCAGGCGATGGGCCGCGGGGCCTGGATGCGGGCTCGGCGGGCCGGGGGCGGCGGAGCGGGCTCCGGGGCCACGTGGCAGCTCCTGGTTCGCCGGGGCGGCGGCGGACGCGTCCGGCTCCGTCCGGACGTGTCCGGAGCCGCGGAGAGGAGCGGGGCTAGGGTTGGACTGCGAAAAATCCGGGGGGTAGCACATATTTATAGGTAGAGGGAGCTAGGAGTGTCCAAATGAGGTGCGGTTTTCGCCCACACGATCGTGATCCGACGACGGAGAGCATGGAAGTGACTTAGATGGGTTATTGGGCTGTTTTGGAGGTGTGTTGGGCTCCAACTCAAAAGAGGCCTTTGGGGATAAGCGGATAACCGTTGGAGTATCAAACGAGCTCGAAATGACCCGAAACTTGATAGGTGGTCTACTGGTGCTATACCAGGGCCACTTGACAAGGCTCGGTCCATTCCGAGAACGTTTGACGCCCGCACATGAGAAGAGACAAGAGGGGTGCGCTGGTGCATGTGGGAGTGTCGGATTGCGAAACGAACAACGGGGAAAATGCTCGGATGCATGAGACGAACACATATGCAAATGAGATGCACATGATGACATGATATGATATGCATGACATTAATAAAATTCAAAACAAAAGACAAAATCCAACCACGGAGGGAATATCATAACACATGGCCGATAATGGCAAGAGTTGGAGTTACAAAGATGGAAAGTTACATCCGGGGTGTTACAATATATCCGCTAATTGCTTTTCGGTGCGAACATGCTTAGGATCAATGTCACCCTTAGCAACATGATCTCGAATGAAATGATGACGAACTTTAATATGCTTAGTTCGAGAATGTTGCACAGGAACATGTTTCACATATATCCCATAATCTTTAAGAGTTTGGGTCATCCAAAGTAATTGAGCACAACATGAACTAGCGGCAATGTATTCCGCTTCGGAAGTGGATAAGGATACCGAGTTTTGCTTCTTGGAGGACCAAGACACAAGAGATCTACCAAGAAATTGACAAGTACCCAAAGTGGACTTTCTATCAACCTTGTCTCCGGCATAGTCTGAGTCAGAGTAGCCAACAAGATCGAAAGAGGCCCTCTTAGGATACCAAATGCCAAAATTTGGTGTATGTATTAAGTATCTCGCTATCCTTTTCACAGCCTTAAGATGACATTCTTTAGGAGCAGCTTGATATCTTGCAAACATGCACACGCTTAGCATAATATCGGGACGTGAAGCACATAGGTATAACAATGAACCAATCATAGAGCGATAAACCTTTTGATAAACTGGTTCACCATCTTTGGTCAAATCAAGATGTCCACTAGTAGGCATGGGTGTAGTCATACCTTTGCATTCTTGCATATTGAACTTCTAGAATAAGTCCTTAGTGTACTTCATTTGAGAGACAAAAGTACCTTCCTTAGTTTGCTTGATTTGCAACCCAAGAAAGAATTTGAGTTCACTAGTCATTGACATCTCAAACTTCTCCGACATTAGCTTTCCAAACTTCTCACTAAAATGAGGGTTAGTTGAACCAAATATAATATCATCAACATAGATTTGGCACACAAACAGTTCTCCATTAACCCTTTTAGTAAAAAGAATAGAATCAATTTTCCCAATTTCAAATCCTTTTCCAAGAAGAAACTTAGTTAAGCATTTGTACCAAGCTCTAGGAGCTTGTTTAAGACCATAAAGAGCTTTGTGAAGTTTGTAAACATGATTTGGTTTCTTAGGATTGACAAAGCCGGGAGGTTGTTTAACATAAACTTCCTCCTCTATTTCACCATTTAGAAAAGCAATTTTAATGTCCATTTGGTACAATGTGATATCATGGTGATTAGCATAGGCAAGTAAGATGCGAATAGACTCAAGTCTAGCAACGGGAGCATAAGTCTCACCATAGTCCATACCTTCGACTTGTGTGTAGCCTTGGGCGACGAGACGTGCTTTGTTGCGAGCTACTTTTCCATCTTCATCTTGCTTGTTGCGAAACACACATTTGGTACTGATGATGTTGTGGTTGTTGTCGGGCTTCTCAACCAATGTCCAAACTTAGTTTCTCTCAAAGTTGTGTAGCTCTTCGTGCATAGCGTTTATCCAATCCGGATCTTCCAATGCTTCTTCGACCTTCATAGGTTCAATGCTAGAGATGAAAGAATAGTTTTCACAAAAGTTAGCTAAACGAGTTTTAGAGCGAGTGATTCTCCCGGTTTGAATATCATTGCAGATTTGCTCGATGAGATGGTCTTTAGCAATTCTTGCTCGAACTCATGAAAGCTTTTGCTTGGTTCTTGGTTGAACTTCTTCTTCATCTTGTTCTTCTTCTTGTCCTTCTTCATTGTTGGCGTTGTCGTTCTCTTGTTGTGGTGGAGAAGGAGGTTGTTGAGGTTCTTGATGCACTTCCTCGTTTTCTTCATCTTGGTGTGTCCCACTTGTGGATGCTTCCGTATCAACTCTTGGTTCACCTTGTCGTGAAGTAGAAGCTTCCACTTGGACGGACGAGGTACTCTCCTTCACCTCCGTTGGACAAACCTTGACAATAGACAAGTCTTGGATTGCTTCCGAAGGATCTTTGTCTCCTACATCAATTGGCAATTGCTCTACTTGCGAGCCGTTAGATTCATCAAACTTCACATCTACCGTCTCTTCAACCTTTCGGGTGAAATTGTTGTAGACACGGTATGTGTGAGAGTTTGAGCCATAACCTAGTAGGAAACCTTCATGAGACTTAGGAGCAAATTTAGAATGACGATGCTTATCAAGAATGCAGCACTTTGAGCCGAATACTCGAAAGTATCCAACTTGGGGTTTGTTACCGGTGAGGAGCTCGTATGCCGTCTTGCTGAGTAGCTTGTGAAGATACAAGCGATTTGTTGCATGACAAGCTGTCTCAACCGCTTCTGCCCAAAAGTTCTTCCGCGTCTTGTACTCATCAAGCATCGTTCTCGCCATTTTGATGAGCGTCCGGTTCTTCCTCTGAACAACTCCATTTTGTTGAGGTGTGTACGTAGCCGAGAACTCATGTGAAATCCCTTCTTCGTCAAGAAAGGTGTCCACATTTGCGTTCTTGAACTCCGTTCCGTTGTCGCTGCGAACCTTCTTGATCTTCACTTCAAATTGATTTTGGGCCTTCCGAGCGAAGTTCTTGAAGATCTTTTGGACCTGTGATTTATCATCGAGAAAGAACACCCATGTAAATCTTGAAAAAACATCAACTATAACTAGACCAAAAGAATTTCCACCAAGACTCTTGTAAGAGTTGGGACCAAAAAGATCCATGTGAAGTAGCTCGAGTGGCCTCCTTGTGGTCATGATGTTCTTCACGGGATGCCTTCCTCCAACCTGTTTACCTGCTTGACAAGCACTGCAAAGTCTATCCTTATCAAATATGACATCATTAACACCAAGGATATGATTCCCTTTAATAATCTTGTCAAGGTTTCTCATGCCAACGTGACCTAGTCGTCTATGCCATAACCAACCTTTTGAGGATTTAGCAATGAAGCAAGTTTTAGGTTGGGCCTTTTTAGTGAAATCAACAATGTAAAGATCACCTCTACATATACCGGTAAAGACCATTTTATGATTGTCTCGAGAAACACTTGGCAATCAACTTCAGTAAATAAGACATTGAAACCAAAGTCAGCAAGTCTAGATACTCAAAGTAAGTTGTATCCAAGAGATTCAACGAGCATAACATTTTGTATGGAGCTATCATGTGATATGGCCACCTTACCGAGGCCAACCACCTTACCCTTTGAGTTGTCACCGAAAGTGACATACTTTCGAGGACTATCATTATCAGCAAGCTCACGAAACATGTCTTTATCTCCGGTCATGTGATCGGTACATCCACTATCAAGAACCCATTCCTTTCCTCCTGACAAATATCCCCGAAGATTTGCCATAAGACCAAAGTGTCACATTGCATCATCAAGATCGAAGTCACTTTCATCATCCTCGTCATAGTATCCATGTTCAACATCGTCATGTGGTGGATCAAATCCTAGAGAGGGTGATTCGTTAGAGTGAGCTTGACAATGATCTTGTCTATGAATTTTTATAGCTTCGGAAATAATATCACTAATAATACCAACATTTCCTTTGGCACGCATGAGGCTCGTAAGCTCAAATAGACGATCACCAAACATAGGATCACTAGTATTCATCTTACTCAAAGCAATAGACTTATGGAGAATTTCATCAAGATTTTTCAAAGAATAATCTGGAAATCGTTCCTCAAGAAATTTCCATATAGTGTAGGCACACTCAAGAGTAGGCAGTTTTATAATCAAGTTTCTAGGCAAGCCTCTAGTGATAAGATTAACAGTTCTAAGATTCCTAACCATGTCAATTGACTCGTCATGGGTAGGATGCATAGGATCAACATGAGGTTCACAAGGACTAGCAATGTACTTGTTCAAATGATATTGATTGAAAATTACAAGGATCTCATTTTTTCACTCATGAAAATACTCTCCATAAAGAATAGGCACTCTATGTCTAAGACTCCCCAAAGTAGACTCATCCATCTTCCTCCAATGGTGATTAAACCAAGGCAATGGAAACCTGGCTCTGATACCACTTGTAGGACCTTGAGAGGAGGTGTCTAAAGGGGGGTGATTAGACACTAAGTACCAAAGTTGCAGTTTTTAGCAAATTTAAGTTTAAGTGAAGTTTAGGCACAAGTTTAACATTCACAACACATAGCAAGCAAGCATGCATAGATTATATGAGTAGCGGAAAGTAAAGCATGCAACTTGCAAGAATGTAAAGGGAAGGGTTTTGGAGGATTCAAACGCAATTGGAGACACGGATGTTTTTGGCGTGGTTCCGATAGGTGGTGCTATCGTACATCCACGTTGATGGAGACTTCAACCCACGAAGGGTAACGGTTGCGCAAGTCCACGGAGGGCTCCACCCAAGAAGGGTCCACGAAGAAGCAACCTTGTCTATCCCACCATGGTCGTCGCCCACGAAGGACTTGCCTCACTAGCGGTAGATCTTCACGAAGTAGGCGATCTCCTTGCCCTTACAAACTCCTTGGTTCAACTCCACAATCTTGTCGGAGGCTCCCAAGTGACACCTAGCCAATCTAGGAGACACCACTCTCCAAGAAGTAACAAATGGTGCGTTGATGATGAACTCCTTGCTCTTGTGCTTCAAATGATAGTCTCCCCAACACTCAACTCTCTCTCATAGGTTTTGGATCTGGTGGAAAGAAGATTTGAGTGGAAAGCAACTTGGGGAAGGCTAGAGATCAAGATTCATATGGTAGGAATAGAATATCTTGGCCTCAACACATGAGTAGGTAGTTCTCTCTCAGAAATAGGATGCTGGAAGTGTAGGTTCAGTCTGATGGCTCTCTCCACGAATGAAGAGGAGGTGGAGGGGTATATATAGCCTCCACACAAAATCTAACCGTTACACACAATTTACCAAACTCGATGGGACCGAATCAACAAACTCGGTCGGAACGATTTAGCAAATTTAGTGACCGTTAGGATTTTCGGTGGGACCGAAATGCAACTCGGTGGGACCGATATGGTTAGGGTTAGGGCATAACGTAATCTCGGTGAGACCGATTACACAAACTCGGTGGGACCGATTTTGGTAATTAGCTAACCAGAGAGTTGGTCAGGCAAACTCGGTGGGACCGATTACTCAAACTCGGTGGGACCGATTTTGGTAATAAGTTAACCAGAGAGTTTGCATTGTAATCTCGGTAGTACTGATTGCTCAAACTCGGTGAGACCGATTTTGATAATGGACATACACAGAGAGATTACAATCCCATCTCGGTGAGACCGAGATCCCTATCGGTAAGACCGATTTGCCTAGGGTTTGTGGCAGTGGCTAAGACATCCAAACTCGGTGGCGCCGAATAGAAAGAATTGGTATGGCCATTTTTGGTTTTAGGTTTAGGTCATTTGTTGATGTGAGAAAGTAGATGAGGGTTTTTGGAGCATATCACTAAGCACATGAAGCAAGAGGCTCATTAAGCAACACCTCATCCCTCCTTGATAGTATTGGCTTTTCCTATAGACTCAATGTGATCTTGGATCACTAAAATGTAAAATGAAGAGTCTTTAGCTTGAAGCTTGAGCCAATCCTTTGTCCTTAGCATCTTGAAGGAGTTCCCACATCCTTTAGTCCATGCCACTTCAATGTTGAACTTGTCTGAAATATACTAGATAAAAGTGTTAGTCCAACAAGAGATATGTTGACATTAATTACCAAAACCACCTAGGGAGCACTTGTGCTTTCACTTCGTCTTGTACTCCTGATGGGAGCTCGGCCGCCCCGTAGTCGTGAAGTAGCCGCCTGCCTGTAGCCGCCCTCTCTGGAGGGCGGCCGCCAGGAGCCGGCCACTCGGAGCGTGGTAGTCTTGGGTCACCCGCCCTCTGGCAGCTGGCCACCGAGCCAGCCGGCCTCAGAGGGCGGAGTTTCGGCTTGGGGCTCAGCTAGGCGGAGCTGGCCCAAAGTCTTGATAAATCCTGGGGCTCGGGTGGGCCTACCCGTGGCCCATTACTCTGACAAATAATATCCTAAGAAACCTATCGATACCCGTTACACATGAGATGACCCCCACATCCTTTGTCAAAATAAACAACTCCACGATCAATGCATTTCACTCTTCATGCAACGCATGGGCACCTTACTATAGATTAGTACGACCAAAAATTGAACTAACATTATATATAGTACAATAAATGCCGATGCATGTCACCTAAAATTATATCATTGAAAACTATGTTCAAATACGAATCCAACAATATAGTTTTTGTTGACATGCACTAACATTTTGTCAGTTAAATCTTCAGTCAAATTCAATGGGGGACTAATAAACCACAACCGATGTAGTACTAGTGTAGAGGGCGGCGCTGGACGGGAGTCTCACCCCGCTCGTGGCGCGGCAGTAAAGCCATCATATCACAAAACTCAACCACTCCTAGTAATAAGTAGCCTGGTAAAATAAATGGACAAGCAACCATCACATACCTCTGTCTTTTTGCATTTCATCTCTCTGCATTTACTTTCGCCGGTTCATCTCACACACTCGATCCATAGCTACTACTCCTAGTATCCCTAGCTACTACTCCTAGGGCCGATACTTTTGTCAGCTTAAAAAATAAGCCGTCTCTTCCCCAGCTTTTCCCATAAGACTAGTCAAAGTGGGGAGTAACATTAAGGCGCCTCACTCATTTATTTGGGCTTCTAAACTACTGCTAAATTTTGACCAAAGGTTTAACTAATAAAATGTTAGTGCATGTGACATGCACAAACATATCATTAGTTAAATTTATGATCAAAATTTGATACAGATTACAATGGGGACCAATAAAATAGGACGGAGGTAGTAATAATGGGATTACTAATCTAGAAGCCTAAACAAACTGGCCCCTGGTACTCCTACTAGTAGTAGTACTCAAGTTGGAATTCCAATTGCACGGCACAACGTGTTAGGCAAAAAATTTGATACAGGGTGTAGAAAGTGGTTTGGGAATTTGAATGCCTTTCCGACTAGTGAGATACTCCGTACAGAGTACAACAGAGAAATAACCACAGAGAAGGAAGCTAAAAGTAAACAATCAAATGAGCATTTTTGCATTTGTTTTGCATTGAATCGTTTCACAAGCTTGACTAGTGATGTTTTTCTACTTTTACAAAAACCGCATCAGAATGTTAAAACGTGCATTTGCACGTACGTAAGTAATATTAGTACTCCCTCCATCTAGGTGTATAAGTCTTCCCTCCTTCTTGGTCACGGTGCACAACCAAAGATGACTTATTCACCTGGACAGAGGGAGTAGCACAGTCTGCAAGCATATATAGAGAGAGACGTGTAGTGTGATAGTATATAGTAAAGTTTGTGCTATATGCACATACTTACAAAATGTGTATGGATACACAAGGTTTCCAAACTTTCCCTTTTACATACTTAATTAAGGACGCTAATAATTCCCGAACGTTCGGGATTTATCATTTGCGTCCCAAAACTAATGAGATCGCCTTACGAAACTAAATTATACTCCTACTAAAAGCCACAGCGCTCGCAGGAGCACTTGCGGCGCACCAAGTGTGCCCTGGTGCGCGGCCGTTTCCCAGCGCACCGACACAATGCCTCTTGCTCAGCCTCGCAACTCGAGAGGTGCTGATTGGCGGCGTGCTGGCGGGCGAGCGCAATCTCACCGGTGTGGTGATCCGGTGCCAACAGGTACTCCTCCTCGCTGGAAGCATGCACCTGGTCCACGTACCACCAAGCGTAATGAGGCGCTTGGGACCGACTGCACTTAGGGATTTGGCACGGGCGTCCTCTGCCACCCTCACGGCCCTCGCATGAGCCTTCTGCCAAAGAGCCAATTGCCTGACTCTCTCGGACGCGACATAGACCTGCCAGGCAGCTTGCCCTGCGGCGCGCTTCTCTTCCTCGTCCTTCTTCTCTGCCTCTATTTTGGCGTGCTCTGTCAGAGGCAAAGCCTGCCAGAAGGCGACATCCATTTCTTTCCAAAGCTCCTCAAGGCTGGGGGGCTCGACATACGGCATGGCGTTCTCCTTGTAGAGGGGAGTCGACGCGTCCTCCGACGCGCGTGCTGGCGAGATTGGGAACACCAACGCGTCCACCTCGACGCATCGCGGTGAGGAGTGGAACACCGACATGTCCTCCTCGACTAGTGGTGGCGAGGAATAGAACGGCGACGCGTGTCCGTCCGCGCGGTGCAACGAGGGGCACCTAGGGCTTGGGAGGGGCGATGCCATGGTGGTTGACGTGAGAGGGGGGAGGAGATAGCAATGAACATGAGCGTTCTTCTGAATGTCGTGGGAGGCGTAGTATTTATAGTGAGCAATGGCACACCTACGTAAGATATGGACTGAGCTGCATTGACTTAACTGCAGGTCCGGTTGCGTCACTAACATGTGGGCTAGACCCCTGTTGGGCCCATATGTTAGTGACCCAATGCACCTGCAGTTAACTAACTAAAGCAGCGTCCCGTAAGATATGTTGCGTGATTAACGTAACAGCTACATGGGCATGTTTGTTGGAGTAAATTACGGGGGAGGGAAGGGGTGGAAATATTGCTGGTCACAACGGATTGGACGAGCGCGGGGGGAGGAGAGTCATGCATGCAGAATTTTTCCACATGGGGTGGAGTGGTGGGACCGCCGGAGGGAGTAGGAGAGTCTAGCAGGCATATTGTTTTCACACATGGAGAGGAAAAGATTTGGAGACACACGGGCTTCCTGCAGGTATAGGAAACGGTGCATAATAAGTCATCTTGCATGCCAGGCTAGGTATAGTCTCAAGTCATAAAAAACATGCATGCCCCCACACATGTTAATATTTGAAGGTGCGCTAAATTATTGCATGTGATGATTAAGGCTGGCCATAATGGTGGTGTCGGCGTTCTGGGAATGGGGGTCCCCAGACTTGCCTACGTGCGGCCTGCGGCGTGGCTCAAGTAGTGGCCCAGTGCAGCCCACCTTCATCAGCTCAAGTTCAAGACCCTCGCGAGGGGCCAAGCCTCGCGGGGCGGATGACAGGAAGCTTCCTCAAGAGCAGCCTCGTCAGGCAGGCTCGTGAGGAGGTGGAGAGATCAAGGCAGGGGTACCTCGCGAGGTGCCCGTGACGCAAGCCATGACGATCGAGGCCAGGCAGGCTCCAGGCGGGCGCTAGCCTGCGCAGTGTCCTTGTTTCCCCTTTGGTGCAAAGGGAGCAATCATAGGCCAAGGCATCAGGCAAAGTTTACCGTTTCGGTGCAACAAGACCAAGACCAGTAGAGCGGCAGGATGGAGGTCACCGTGGAGCCCAAGACAGCGTCATCGTCAGAGTCTTTGGCAATCGAAGACCAACTTTAGTCAGGATAAGTGTACTAGATGTTCCCCTTCAAAATGGCCAATTGTTGGCACCCTTCCCGCTCAATATTTGGGAAGAGGACCAGGGCCTCTCTCTATATATATAGGGCTAGCCACCATAGTATAGAGGCATGGGGAATCGACCCCTCCAAAGGGACAACACCACCACAAGAACATCTCTCGCGAGACTGTTCTTCCTTTGTACTGTTCATCATCAGCCCCTGAGGCAATCCACCACACCACAAACTAGAGTAGGGTATTACACCACAATGGTGGCCTGAACTAGTATAAACCTTGCGTCCCTTGTGTTGTTCATCGTGTAGCCTAGATTCCTTGCGAGGCTTCGAGACGTGAGTTGATAGGGGAGAGATCTTCGCGTGCACCCCAGATTTCGAACCTCAAGGGTCTGCCGGAACCTGAAATCCGAAGTTTGGCGCGCCAGGTAGGGGAGCGCCGGAATATTGTCTCCCTTCGTCTTGCATTTCGTCATCCGACGCGTGCATGTATGACGCTCGCTGAGCCCACGCCGAGCGTCGAGCTGCTCTCGCGGCCCATGTCGCCCAGACGGCCCCCGTCAGTGGGCCTCCCCATCATTCCCCGTCGTCTGCCGCCACCGGCCCGGCGGGGAACGAGCAGCAGGCGTCGTCGTTGCATCCCTCAGTGTGGTGGTAAGGCCACACCGCCACCCTGTTGCTGACTCCAGCAGGTTTGTCGTCGCACGCTCGTCGCGCTCCCGCGGACGCGCACGCCGCGTTGCTCCTGGCACGTGAGCTCCTGCACTACCGCCCCATCGATGAAGGTGCCCTGGTCCCAAGGCTCGCTGCCCCTGGACGAGACCCGCTGCATCCAGCGCCCGCGCAGCAAGAAAAGAGCTGCCAAGAGATCCCTCGCCCTCAAGAAGGTGCTCGCATGCTCCCTGCGCCAGCACGCCATGACTGAGCTCCTGCTCCAGCGCGCCAAGACCCCGCGCTGCTCCTGGCGGCAGTGCGCGGAGACCTCCAAGATCAAGCCCTTCGTCACCAAAGGCCCCCTGTGGCCACTGCAGGCTGCCGCGCCTTCACCGCCGAGCTGCGCAGCGTGGCCTGGCCGAGCAAGTTCAAGTCAGATCTGCCTCCTCACTACGACGGCACTGCCGACCCTGCGGACTTCCTCTAGCTCTATGAGCTGGGCATCGAGGCGGCCAACGGGGACAAAAAGGTCATGGAAAACTGGTTTCCCATGGCGCTCAAGGATGGCGCCCGCACCTGGCTCCTGAACTTGCCTCCCAGCACGATCTCCTCTTGGGACGAGATGCGCACTCGCTTCATTGCCAACTCCCAAGGCACTCGCGACCGGCCCCCGGCCATGAGTGACTTGCGCCGCATCAAGCAACAGCCAGGAGAGACCCTGAAAAAGTACATCCAGCGCTTCAACAACGCCCGCCTCAAGATCCCCAGGGTGACGGAGGAAGCCATCATCTCAGCCTTCTCCGATGGCGTTCATGACATCAAGATGAAGGAAGAGCTGGCGATCCATGAGGATCTGTGCACATCTCTGGAGCTGTTCAACTTGGCAACCAAGTGCGCCAGGGCTGAGGAAGGGCACCTCTCCCTCCTCGAGCTTCCAGCTGCTGATCCGGAAGAGAAGAAGCCCAAGGTCAAGGACATGAAGCACAAAGGAGCAGTTGTGCTCGCAGCTGAGCCAGATACCAAGCGAGGCAGGGATCAGCCGGAGTCATCCAAGGGCAGTCGGTACTGCGTGTACCACGACCTCCACACCCACAACACCAACGAATGCCAAGAGTTCAGAGCTGTGCGAGATGAACGTATCGGCCGATGCCCCGAGCGCAATGATCGGGGCTATGGCCGAGGAGGAGGAAGAGGCGGAGGACAATGGGAAGATCGTGTCCCTCGCTAAGGGTAGCATGACCGACCTCGCGAGGACTGCTGGCAGGACTAGCCTCGTGAGGGGGGTTGGAGGGATCAGCCTCATGAGGATCGCCCACAAGGCAATGCATGCCTCCCTCCTCTGCCACCACCGCCAAGGAGGAATGAAGACCATCATCAGGACGAGGGGGCTGGGGGCTTCCAGGAGCCACGAGCTATCACTTGTATCTTGGGCGGAGCTCAGGCCCCAGCCTCTCAGCGTATCTTCAGTTTGCTCGCGAGGTGAATGCAGTCCTACCAAAGCCCGAGGCCTCGCGCCCTCTCAGGTGGTCCACATGTGCCATCACGTTCAGCTCAGCGGATCAGCTCAAGTCCGCAGCAACGGCTGGAGTTCTCCCAATGCTCTGTTCCCCAGTCATCAGCAATGTGCAGGTCACCGGGACCCTCATCAATGGTGGAGCAGGACTCAACGTTCTGTCTGTCGAGACATTCAACAATCTCCAAGTGTCGTATGATCAACTTCAGCCAACCAAGCCTTTCTCAGGAGTCAATGATGGTTCTACCATCCCGATAGGGCAGGTCCGCCTCCCTGTCACCTTCGGACAGCACAAGAACTACTATACTGAGCTCATTGACTTCGACGTCGCCCACATTCGCCTGCCATACAACGCCATCCTCGGGTACCCGGCCCTGGCCAAGTTCATGGCAGTGACTCACCATGGCTACAATGTCCTCAAGATGCCAAGAAGCGGTGGAGTCATCACAGTCCCCTGTGAGGAGAAGGATGCAATGTGTTCTCTCGAGCGTGCCTTCCAGGCCGTGGCAATCGAAGACCCATATCACAGGAGCGGGAGCCTTCCCGAGGCAGTCCCTAAGAAGAAGAAGACATCACCTGGCCCGAACCATCAGGAGGCGGGCACCTCCAGGGGCGTTGCGTCAGGATCCGCGCCCATTCAAGGGGCGCCTCCCTCTGTTGCATAGGAAGGCGTGCCCAGCACCCTCCTCGGGCAAGGCTCGGGGGCTCTCTCCTGGAGGGCCACCGACTTTTCCAAGGTCACGAGGGAGGCGCTCGGGCACCACTTGGAGGCATGCTTCACGGCACGTTTCCCTAAGGAAGGTATAAGGCAAGGAGGGCCAAACCCTCAGGAGTTCATCGCAAGAAACACTCAGGAGCTGCAGGAGTCAAGAGTCATGCGCGGCAGCCGTCGCTTACCCGCCGTAGCCCCCCATCTAGGCGAGGATGGTGGGCTGCGCGTCTGCATTGATGTGCCAGGGCTCAACCGAGCCGCGTCTCAGGAGCGCCTCTGGCCCTCGCACGTGGGACGATACGAGGGTCCGCCCCACAGCTACGTTCGCATGCTTCTCGGCCTGCCGAACGCGGCCGCTGCTCATCAGCGCCTGTTGAGGAGCGTTTTGGAGGCTCAGGAGGTCAGGCATTGCGTGGTCCTGGCAAAGATGGAGATGGTCCTCGAGGGGCCGCCTACCCCCCCGGAGCCCCCGAGGCTCTGGGTCCTGGGGGCTCGTGAGTAGCGGCTTCCTCGCCGCGCGTCGTCCTCTACTTCAGCATTCCTTCATCTCCTACGATATCAGGTGACATCTTTCAAAGTTCCATTTTCAACTGGGAGCGCCCCCTGGGCTGCATCATTCCCAGGCCGCGTGGGTCCGTCCCTATGGTATGTATCTCTTTTGTTCACGTCTTTAGGTTACCTTGTTGGGGGCGCCCCTCGGGCTGCATTATCCCCAAGCCGCTCGGGCCTGACCCAGTGGCATGTATCCCTCTCGCATTCGTCTGAGCTAATTTACTATTCCATGCTTAACCTGCTTGACTTGATCGCTCGATAGATTGACGCCAACCTGTGGAGTTGCTCCCCTGGCACGGCGCTTGTGCATGGGTCTGTCCCTGCAACGCCGACAAATTTGAGTGGCAGAACTCTGGCCGCGGCAGCCCCGCAAGGCGCCACCTCACCAGGCCCTCAGTGCTCTCACCACTCCCCCAGAGCAACCAGTGGCTGGCCGACAATTGTGGTGGCAATTCTCGTTTTCCTCGTGATGAGTTTACAGGGTCTCTTTAAGGGACAGCGTCGGGTGAGGCCTCCACGATCTCTCTTCCTCTCTCACCCCCACGAACCTCTTGTGTGTTAAAGGGGGGCACCTAAGCATCGCAACTCACGGGCTCTTACTGTCTCTCCAGCGCTCACCTCCTGGCCTTGACCACGGCATCGCGACCTGGCATACCAGCTACGGCTGAGCTTGCTCGAGGGCCGGGACCCGAGGACGTAGAGCACGAAGGGGAGTGCGGGGGAGAAGGAGGAAGCTCGCGAGGACCTCACCGGGCAACTCCCCAGCTATGGACGCGTGGGACTGAGGCCGCGCCGAGAAATGGCACCAAACTCCTGAGATAAGTCGCCCTCTACTGAACTGCTAGCTAACGCAACACCGACTATGCCCCTAATGCGGCCCTGTAATGGCGACTTGCGCTCCTCTCTCACCGAGCGACAGCTGCTTGAGCGCCAAGGGGGACCCCCTGAGCATCGCGCCTCGGAGGCTCTTACTGGACCTCGGGCCGCTCACCTCCTGGCCTTGACCACGGCATCGCGACCTGGCATACCAGCGATGGCTGAAGCCTGCCGGTGGACTGGGACCTGTCGGCGCAGAGCACCAAGCCCTCATGAGGTTAGAAAGGAGGAATCAAGCCGGGATAGGACAAGCCTCTCACACTGCATCACGATAAGGATCATATTAACAAAAGGGATTACAGACGCTTTACATACCCCCACAGGGTACTTCCTTGATTCTCCGCAGGAAACAAAAGACGCAAATCCTAAAGAGCCCTAACTACTGGAGCCGCAGCAGTAGACGCCATCATCAACAATGGGCCATGTGGTGCCGGCGCCAACCCCATCCAGATCAACCGCGCCAACCGCCGGGCGCGACGTGAGATCGGTGGCTCATAGCTGTCGTCGCTCGTCTTCGGAGTCACAAGAAGATCGGGGGACTCGCTGGACCCTCCGGCATGCACGCTGCTACTAGAGGAGCTGCTGGAAAGGAGGGCGGCAGGCCTGGTCCTCGCCGCTCCAGGGCTTCGGCCGCTGTCTCTGGGGCAGCACTCCAGCCGGCGTCCTTCCTCGTCGAAGACCTTGAACAGCATCAGGGAGGCGCCATCGTATTCCAGGGACTTGTCTTGTCGGACGGTTGCCGAGGCGTTGTGGGAAAGCGGAGGCGCCCACGTCCAATCAACCCCACGCGGCGCCCAAGGCCGCAGGCTGTTGGGGCCCGTGGCGCTTCGCACTTGCCCCTTCGCTTCTCAGCTAAGCCAAGTCCGGGCGCGCCTTGGACCCGGGGGCTACTATTGGCGTTCTGGGAACGGGGGTCCCCAGACTTGCCTGCCTGCGGCGTGGCTCAAGCAGTGGCCCAATGCGGCCCACCTTCATCAGCTCAAGTTCAAGACCCTTGCGAGGGGCCAAGCCTCGCGGGGCGTACGACAGGAAGCTTCCTCAGGAGCAGCCTTGTCAGGCAGGCTCGTGAGGAGGCAGAGAGATCAAGGCAGGGGTACCTCGCGAGGTGCCCGTGACGTAAGCCATGACGATCGAGGCCAGGCGGACGCCAGGCGGGCGCCGGCCTGCGCAGTGTCCTTGTTTCCCCTTTGGTGCAAAGGGAGCAAGCATAGGCCAAGGCATCAGGCAAAGGTTACCGTTTCGGTGCAACAAGACCAAGACCAGCAGAGCGGCAGGATGGAGGTCACCGTGGAGCCCAAGATGGTGTCATCATCAGAGTCTTTGGCAGTCGAAGACCAACATTAGTTAGGATAAGTGTACTAGATGTTCCCCTTCAAAATGGCCAATTGTTGGCGCCCTTCCCGCTCAATATTTGAGAAGAGGACCAGGACCTCTCTATCTATATATAGGGCTAACCACCATAGTATAGAGGCATGGGGAATCGACCCCTCCAAAGGGACAACACCACCACAAGAACATCCCTCGCGAGCTTGTTCTTCCTTTGTACTGTTCATCATCAGCCCCTGAGGCAATCCACAACACCACAAACTAGAGTAGGGTATTACACCACAACGGTGGCCCGAACTAGTATAAACCTTGTGTCCCTTGTGTTGTTCATCGTGTAGCCTAGATTCCTACGAGGCTTCCAGACGTGAGTTGGTAGGGGAGAGATCTTCGCGCGCACCCCAGAGTTCGAACCTCAAGGGTCTGCCAGAACCCAAAATCCGACAGGTGGTATCTTTGCTGGTATCATGCACACGGGAATAGCGAACATGCATGCTGATGTGGCAAAGAATTAAAGAAGAGAGGGGGTTAGAGTAAATAGTGTTCACGCATGCATGCAATGCAATAATGCATTGGTAAACACATTTTTTGTGAAGAACGACAACATTAGTTGAGTACTTTTGCAAACAACAAAAACTATTCCACTGCCTCTATCTTGCTAAGATTAGATGATTTTTTTTAATCGAGCCCTCTAAACTAGAAGGGAGGTAGTAGTACTCTAATAGCTAACCTTGTTGTGATGACTAGATAGGACATGACACGCACCTGGACGGAGGAACTAGTCTGCATTGTGCATTTAAGTTTTGTCTGAAGTCAATGTACCTCTACTTTGACCAAACTTATAGAAAAATGTATCAACATTCACAATGTCAAATCAATATTTTTTATACTCATTATAAAATGTAGTTCTTATACTCATTATAATAAGTATTGTAGATATTGATATTTTTAGTATAAATGTGGTCAAACACTTTGCAAACGGTTGATGGAAGTAAAAAGGACCAGAGGGAGTATCATGCATGCGGAGTAGGCAAAAAAAATTGCTCATTTATAGCAGGCCGAAGTCTCAAAGGGTGTGACCGCGCGATTGAGGCGAAGGTCATGGGAGGCACGACGATTGACGGAATTAAGTGAAGTTACATCCACGCGTCGGCATGGCGTGCCAACAGGCAGAAGCTATACTGTCAGGCCTACGATATGGTTCTAGTAGACATGACATTTAGTGGGTCCTGCATAGTTCTCGAGAACTCTTTGGGGGCTTGCAGCCGTTTATCCACCGGCCAAGCCAACAACCCCATGCCGTTCGCACGCCCTACTCGTCCCCGTCGTCTACTAGTACAGTACCTTCCAACAGTTCGATCCCAGTCGTCCTGTCCTTTCACATTACACCAGTTCAACTTCTCCTAACCCTCCTCCAAAATCCATGGCCTCCCAAATCTCCATGGTCGCCGCTGAGTACCAGGTTAGAGCCATCACCGGCGATGAGTTCATCGTCATCTACACACGTGGATCCGCGATGGTGAAAGCATACCTTGCTCGCTTCCTACGCATGTTCAACAGTTCAAAGGATGAGTAGGTCGCTGGGCTAGATGTTGAGTACACCACAGTCCTGGAAAGAGAGAAGATTCTAAAGGAGGCAGAGAATAAGAAGCCCGCCATGATCCAGGTTTGCGTACATAACGTGTGCTTGGTCTACCACATATGCCATGCCGATGTTGAGTGCCAGGATTTTAAGAACTTCCTCAAGGACGAAAGAGTGAAATTTGTTACTATAGACTTTAGGAACGACAGGGATGTCCTGGGTAGGATAGGCCTCGTTGTAGGCCAGCCCTTCGATCTCCAGAAGGCAAGCCTGGTGTCCTCCTCTCAGCCTTCAATCCTGACCCTAGCAGCAGCCATGATTAATCCTTCGTACACTAAAGTGAAGAAACCTCACCACGAGTTTCATCATGCATGGGAGTCGAAGACATTAGATGAAGATCACATCATGTACGCAGCAATGGATGCCTACCTTTGTTTAAATATCTACAAGGGTTGGATGAAGAAGCAGAGCCCAGTGTCTGGTTCAAGCAAAGAAGCATCGGCGAAGAGGAAGAGGAAGAGGGACAAGGATGAAGTCGAGGACGTGGACTCGTACTTCGAGTAAGGTGGCAGTGTCGTCTCTCATGCTAGTTTTACTGTAGTGTCAAGCAGACTAGTTGCTTAGTTTTATTTCAGGGGTGTGTTGTGCTGAGCCCCCAGCAGAACTATGTTTATGTTCTTTCTCATTATTTGAACTTTATGTTCTTTCTCGTTATTTGAACTCTTAAGTACGTACAGTAGTACTAGTACTATGTCTTACTACTGTTCTTCTTGTAGTTGGTACTACTGCTCGTATATTCGTGTTCCTACTTTACTTAATACATTCATACTAGTAGTATAATTTGGGTCAGTCGATTTGTGAAAGAAGTTCAACGGAGCGAAGGAAGAACACGACAGAGAAGCTACCCCAGTATCTACATTAGGGTGGCAGGGTGCCCATGATCTATCTTATGAGTGTTGGGTGTGGAATGCAGTTCACTGAAAAAATGGATCATGCCCTGGGTTAAAAGGATGGCGGGGGTGGGGGAGCATGGCGGTAGCAGGCGGTTCAGGGAGACGGCGGCAGCAGGTGGTTAGGCGTGTGGCAGGCTGAGAAGATGAACCGTGCATCTATTTCGGAGGTTGAAGAAGCCTTTCTTGCCATCCACGTTGCATCCAACGGCTCACAAGAGTCGACTGACCCAAATTGCTCCTTTAGAATGCAGGATCCACGTGGCATTCAAGGTCTCGAAGGTAGATTCCGCGACCACACCCAGTTTGCGGGCTCGGCGTGGGCGCGACCGGCTTCCGCCGCGACAGCTACCATGCGCGCCTCCTCCGTGCGGGCGGAGACAACAATGACACGCTAGTTCCTCCTCTTCGGTGTGCTGGAGCACGCGCTCGTCCTCCTCTTTGTATGCTGCGTGCATAGATGCGGCTCCACCAGTTACTCGCGTGCTTGGCAGCGCGGCGGCATCACGAGGAGGGACTGTAGACGACGTGAGCGGGCGAGCCTTCGGCTTCATGGCACAGGGATGGCAGCGACACGACGGTGATGGGAGAGAAATTGTTGGCCGGAGCAGGCGGGCACCGGCATGCGCAACAGCGGCGGCGGCATATTGATGAGTGCGCATATGGGAGCTTAGTTTAGTTTTATATAGGGTTGGTCAAACTTAGAAGAAAACCGTAATAGTACACGTAAACATCAGACTGAGGCAGCGCTTATATTAGTTACCACAACCACGATACGGAATCCTGTGCAAGCGCGTGAACCACAGCCGCGTGGTCGATCGAACGGTGCATCACCATGTCGCGCTCGAAGTACATCCACCGAACCTTTTTGTGAGTGTGAAAACAATCCCTGAATCTTACTCAACCTTTTTTCCTGGAAAAGTTCTTGATGCTACAATATTTCCATATATTTGAATTTAGCTCCAGTTCGTGTTTATTTGGATTTGGATGTTTTAGGTGCGCCCTAGTTTTTTTTCTAATACCGATTTTGTGTGTGTGACTGAGAGAGAATGTGTGTATGTGTCCATATGTGTGTTGTGGCGGAAGGGCAGTGTGGAGACGGTGTGCGTGTGATAGAGACATAGAGAGGTGTGAATGTGCAAATGATCATGCATGAGTGAGACATAGACAGATGCTGATACATTGTGTATACATGAGAGAACGATCTTCTATTTTACTTGTGTGTGTGAGAGAGAGAGAGAGGAACATCCGTAACACAACAACCATCTCTCTCTATTCGGCCATCCCTCGCACGATCGCATGTAACACATGCATCAACGCACACATTTTGGCACCCTCACCCGGCCCCTGCCCACCTCAAGGCCCGCACATCGCTCTCTATCTCACACGCACAATCTCTTCATGAAAACCTTGTTTAGCATGTAGCTTTCTGTCGCATACACACACATTTCTCTCCATAAGTTTGTTTTCTCTCAATATCACACACACACACACACACACAGAGACTCCCCCGAGCACACAATTCATCCCCATCCAAGGTTATATGGCAACCATTCTCGCCTGTGCTTCTCTGCACCCCAGCATGCACAACACATCAATCTTCAAAGAGGGCATCGAGGAGATCGAAGACGGGGACCACACTGCACTATAGAATGCGGGGCCATTTGGAAATAGGATGATGTGACGACGGCTGACTGACTCCTCCCCCCCCCTGCCCTCTCTCTCCAGCACAAAATTACCAATCCCTCTCCCCCGCACAAAATTATCAATCCCTCAACCCACGAGATCCTTCCCCTCTCGTTCATGTTTTTCCAGCTCTCTCATCAAACCTATTGTCTCTTCTCCTTCCACGTGTACAGAATCCGGATGCACACGCATCTCACGTATATTGCATGTATCCATCTTCCTCACAGACCTAACTTCTTCCTCTCTCTTTCTCTCTCTCTATCTCTCTCTCTCTCTGTCTCATTAGGTTTGTCTCCTACTCTCTCGTCCACATACATACAATCTTTCCCGCCCTATCTGCTCCATCTTTGCAAGCTCTCTCTACACGTTTCATTCACACATTGGGATGTGTTCAAAATGTTTCTTTTATAATGGAGGATATAGAGTTATGGTTGGTTTTGTTCCATCCTACAAAGTAATAACTATGAAATGCATTTAGATTCTCATTTGACTGGGATTATGTGAGTTTGTGCATATTGTGAAGTACTATAGACCTCATATGCATCTTGGAGTTCAACAATGATTGTAACTATTGAATTGTATAGAGCATTACATTCGAAGTCAGTAGCCTAATATATTTATTTCACAATTACAAAAAATGATTAATTCACTACAAACTAATAAAACAAATGTGTACTCCCTCCGTTTTTATTTAAGTCCCCGTATTAGCATTGGTCAAAGTCAAGTTTTGTAAACTGTTAGAAATTTTATAACAAAAAATATTAACATATAGAATAACAAATAAATACCATTAGATTCATTATTGAATGTACTTTCACATCATACATATTTGTTATGGTAAATGTTTATATTTTTCTATAAACTTGGTCAAACTTTAGGAAGTTTGACTTCGGTCAAACCTAATATGCATAGTTAATAAAAACGGAGGGAGTACTAGTAGTTACTAGTACTACTCGTGAGTTTCTTAGCCCAATCACCTAGCACGACACACGGGGAGTTCAGTGACACAAAATTTTCAGGTCGGCGGAAAAATCTCCCGCGACCCTGATTCGAGTAGTGGGAAGTTACCATCATAGCCTTCGGAACAGCCTACGGATGACGCTTGGTAGGGGCTATTTTCGTAACTTCAGGTTCACCCTACCCAGCCAACCCCACCCTGACACCTAGAGTAGTACACCTGAATACTCCCCATTTTCTATCACCACCACAAAATAGACTTATCCACGGCACCGCGGCCTTCATGCTCCTCCCCTTCTACATCAGCACTCATCCACCACAACGCATCTGCCTCCTTGATGACCTCATATGCCGCACTGGAGCCGGTCCATCATCGTCGTCATACACGGAGCCTCTTCCCCAGCACCGTCTTCCACGGTCTCGGATCTGCTTCCCGGAAGCCGACGGCAAGCGCAGAAGCACCACCGTCGTGGAAAATGAACTGACTCCCGTTGCCGACCATGATGCACAGAGGCCGCCACGACCATCGTTCTCCTCCTCGATTGGTAATGTGTGTATTGAATCACTTAGCAATACATGTGCAGTTCCAATTTTGTTCATACCTACCCTTCAAATTTCCTGGTTGATATTGTTCCCATAAAAGTAATTGGTTATAGCCTCCATTGTCCAACAGAATATCAGCTTGTACTTGTGCGTCGCTCCTATATCATGTTGTGCTTGGGTAGGTTCTTCATCTACAACAAGTAGTGTGGCAAATGATGGAAAGTTTTTTAGAACTAGCAAGATGCACATGCGTTGCACGCATCAAGATGCATTTGTATGAGTAGTTTATCTTGTGGGAGAAAAGGATGAACGAGGGAAGGCCTTATTTGCAAATCTGGAGCAGGGTGTGGGTATATTCTGCAAAATTGCTATAGTTTCCTTCCTATCTTTCGGATATAAATCGGACGGCCTATATTGCAGGATGGCAGGCACACCATCAGCATCAACTCTGTTTTTAAAAGAAAAAAGTAGCGAGTAGAGAAGTAGAGATAAATATAAAATATAACATAAATATAATATTAGAGAAGAGAGTAGAGGTAGCAAGGACGTCGGGAAAGGATC